>NW_015540840.1:214386-221030 GCF_001515605.1 Sinocyclocheilus anshuiensis | reverse complement strand
CGTTGCACTTTGCAGCATCTCACACAGGGGCGTTGCTAGACCTAAAGCTCTACTGGGGCACAGGCCCCCATTACTTTTTCTATCACTTTTTTCTTGAAAGCCTGCTGTGTGCAAGAACAATGGATAATTACATCTTTTCAATGATTCACAATAACAATATTTCAAGAAACCAGTCATTTCATGGCTGCAACTAAAATAAAGAGCATATTTAATCTAGAACACAGGTATTCCCCGGTTTCCCAGCCAAGTCCAAACAAGGTTGGTTCATTTTTTGAGCATTAAACTGTACTGTCTGTAATAGTACATAGTTATCTCAGCCATAGTTACTTACTGCCAACTGCACAGCAGATTTATACTGGGGCACAGATTTATACTGGGGCACAGATTTATACTGGAGCACAGATTTATACTGGGGCACAGCAGATTTATACTGGGGCACAGCAGATTTATACTGGGGCACAGCAGATTTATACTGGGGCACAGCAGCTTTATACTGGGGCACAGCAGCTTTATACTGGAGCACAGATTTATACTGGGGCACAGCAGATTTGTACTGGGGCACAGCAGATTTATACTGGGGCACAGATTTATACAGGGGCACAGCAGATTTATACAGGGGCACAGCAGATTTATACAGGGGCACAGCAGATTTATACAGGGGCACAGCAGATTTATACAGGGGCACAGCAGATTTATACAGGGGCACAGCAGATTTATACAGGGGCACAGCAGATTTATACAGGGGCACAGCAGATTTATACAGGGGCACAGCAGATTTATACAGGGGCACAGCAGATTTATACAGGGGCACAGCAGATTTATACAGGGGCACAGCAGATTTATACAGGGGCACAGCAGATTTATACAGGGGCACAGCAGATTTATACAGGGGCACAGCAGATTTATACAGGGGCACAGCAGATTTATACAGGGGCACAGCAGATTTATACAGGGGCACAGCAGATTTATACAGGGGCACAGCAGATTTATACAGGGGCACAGCAGATTTATACAGGGGCACAGCAGATTTATACAGGGGCACAGCAGATTTATACAGGGGCACAGCAGATTTATACAGGGGCACAGCAGATTTATACAGGGGCACAGCAGATTTATACAGGGGCACAGCAGATTTATACAGGGGCACAGCAGATTTATACAGGGGCACAGCAGATTTATACAGGGGCACAGCAGATTTATACAGGGGCACAGCAGATTTATACAGGGGCACAGCAGATTTATACAGGGGCACAGCAGATTTATACAGGGGCACAGCAGATTTATACAGGGGCACAGCAGATTTATACAGGGGCACAGCAGATTTATACAGGGGCACAGCAGATTTATACAGGGGCACAGCAGATTTATACAGGGGCACAGCAGATTTATACAGGGGCACAGCAGATTTATACAGGGGCACAGCAGATTTATACAGGGGCACAGCAGATTTATACAGGGGCACAGCAGATTTATACAGGGGCACAGCAGATTTATACAGGGGCACAGCAGATTTATACAGGGGCACAGCAGATTTATACAGGGGCACAGCAGATTTATACAGGGGCACAGCAGATTTATACAGGGGCACAGCAGATTTATACAGGGGCACAGCAGATTTATACAGGGGCACAGCAGATTTATACAGGGGCACAGCAGATTTATACAGGGGCACAGCAGATTTATACAGGGGCACAGCAGATTTATACAGGGGCACAGCAGATTTATACAGGGGCACAGCAGATTTATACAGGGGCACAGCAGATTTATACAGGGGCACAGCAGATTTATACAGGGGCACAGCAGATTTATACAGGGGCACAGCAGATTTATACAGGGGCACAGCAGATTTATACAGGGGCACAGCAGATTTATACAGGGGCACAGCAGATTTATACAGGGGCACAGCAGATTTATACAGGGGCACAGCAGATTTATACAGGGGCACAGCAGATTTATACAGGGGCACAGCAGATTTATACAGGGGCACAGCAGATTTATACAGGGGCACAGCAGATTTATACAGGGGCACAGCAGATTTATACAGGGGCACAGCAGATTTATACAGGGGCACAGCAGATTTATACAGGGGCACAGCAGATTTATACTGGAGCACAGATTTATAGTGGAGCACAGCAGATTTATATTGGGGCACAGCAGATTTATACTGCAGCACAGATTTATACTGGAGCACAGATTTATACAGGGGCACAGCAGATTTATACTGGGGCACAGATGTATTCTGCTGCAGCGCAGATTTATACTGGGGCACAGCAGATTTATACTGAGGCACAGCAGATTTATACTGGGGCACAGATGTATTCTGCTGCAGCGCAGATTTATACTGGGGCACAGCAGATTTATACTGAGGCACAGCAGATTTATACTGGGGCACAGATGTATTCTGCTGCAGCGCAGATTTATACTGGGGCACAGCAGATTTATACTGAGGCACAGCAGATTTATACTGGGGCACAGATGTATTCTGCTGCAGCGCAGATTTATACTGGGGCACAGCAGATTTATACTGAGGCACAGCAGATTTATACTGGGGCACAGATGTATTCTGCTGCAGCGCAGATTTATACTGGGGCACAGCAGATTTATACTGAGGCACAGCAGATTTATACTGGGGCACAGATGTATTCTGCTGCAGCGCAGATTTATACTGGGGCACAGCAGATTTATACTGAGGCACAGCAGATTTATACTGGGGCACAGATGTATTCTGCTGCAGCGCAGATTTATACTGGGGCACAGCAGATTTATACTGAGGCACAGCAGATTTATACTGGGGCACAGATGTATTCTGCTGCAGCGCAGATTTATACTGGGGCACAGCAGATTTATACTGAGGCACAGCAGATTTATACTGGGGCACAGATGTATTCTGCTGCAGCGCAGATTTATACTGGGGCACAGCAGATTTATACTGAGGCACAGCAGATTTATACTGGGGCACAGATGTATTCTGCTGCAGCGCAGATTTATACTGGGGCACAGCAGATTTATACTGAGGCACAGCAGATTTATACTGGGGCACAGATGTATTCTGCTGCAGCGCAGATTTATACTGGGGCACAGCAGATTTATACTGAGGCACAGCAGATTTATACTGGGGCACAGATGTATTCTGCTGCAGCGCAGATTTATACTGGGGCACAGCAGATTTATACTGAGGCACAGCAGATTTATACTGGGGCACAGATGTATTCTGCTGCAGCGCAGATTTATACTGGGGCACAGCAGATTTATACTGAGGCACAGCAGATTTATACTGGGGCACAGATGTATTCTGCTGCAGCGCAGATTTATACTGGGGCACAGCAGATTTATACTGAGGCACAGCAGATTTATACTGGGGCACAGATGTATTCTGCTGCAGCGCAGATTTATACTGGGGCACAGCAGATTTATACTGAGGCACAGCAGATTTATACTGGGGCACAGATGTATTCTGCTGCAGCGCAGATTTATACTGGGGCACAGCAGATTTATACTGAGGCACAGCAGATTTATACTGGGGCACAGATGTATTCTGCTGCAGCGCAGATTTATACTGGGGCACAGCAGATTTATACTGAGGCACAGCAGATTTATACTGGGGCACAGATGTATTCTGCTGCAGCGCAGATTTATACTGGGGCACAGCAGATTTATACTGAGGCACAGCAGATTTATACTGGGGCACAGATGTATTCTGCTGCAGCGCAGATTTATACTGGGGCACAGCAGATTTATACTGAGGCACAGCAGATTTATACTGGGGCACAGATGTATTCTGCTGCAGCGCAGATTTATACTGGGGCACAGCAGATTTATACTGAGGCACAGCAGATTTATACTGGGGCACAGATGTATTCTGCTGCAGCGCAGATTTATACTGGGGCACAGCAGATTTATACTGAGGCACAGCAGATTTATACTGGGGCACAGATGTATTCTGCTGCAGCGCAGATTTATACTGGGGCACAGCAGATTTATACTGAGGCACAGCAGATTTATACTGGGGCACAGATGTATTCTGCTGCAGCGCAGATTTATACTGGGGCACAGCAGATTTATACTGAGGCACAGCAGATTTATACTGGGGCACAGATGTATTCTGCTGCAGCGCAGATTTATACTGGGGCACAGCAGATTTATACTGAGGCACAGCAGATTTATACTGGGGCACAGATGTATTCTGCTGCAGCGCAGATTTATACTGGGGCACAGCAGATTTATACTGAGGCACAGCAGATTTATACTGGGGCACAGATGTATTCTGCTGCAGCGCAGATTTATACTGGGGCACAGCAGATTTATACTGAGGCACAGCAGATTTATACTGGGGCACAGATGTATTCTGCTGCAGCGCAGATTTATACTGGGGCACAGCAGATTTATACTGAGGCACAGCAGATTTATACTGGGGCACAGATGTATTCTGCTGCAGCGCAGATTTATACTGGGGCACAGCAGATTTATACTGAGGCACAGCAGATTTATACTGGGGCACAGATGTATTCTGCTGCAGCGCAGATTTATACTGGGGCACAGCAGATTTATACTGAGGCACAGCAGATTTATACTGGGGCACAGATGTATTCTGCTGCAGCGCAGATTTATACTGGGGCACAGCAGATTTATACTGAGGCACAGCAGATTTATACTGGGGCACAGATGTATTCTGCTGCAGCGCAGATTTATACTGGGGCACAGCAGATTTATACTGAGGCACAGCAGATTTATACTGGGGCACAGATGTATTCTGCTGCAGCGCAGATTTATACTGGGGCACAGCAGATTTATACTGGGGCACAGCAGATTTTAACATTGAATAAAGCCACATGATCAGTACCTGAGATTATCATTGTCATAGTTTGGATGTTGTTATTCCAGCCAAGATGTCAAATAGAAATCAAAACTGTTTCTGAAATAGAATTCGCTTGTTGCATCTGGACATCAGAAGCTCAAGGAAAATTTGATTTCTCAGTTCATGACACCTTTAATTCAACTGACCGTGTGTCATACTCGTTTGAATATCATACTCTATACTGCATTATCTAATTAATATTCATAAACCAAGCCGTAGTAGCGTTCGTTCATTAGCATCTCAGTGCCCTCTGATTGGACTGAATGAAAGCAGGCAAAAAAGACTCCGGAAACAGAATACTAGTTTGTTCAATTTGTTTTCTGTTTCAACTAAAATTCTAATTGCGTTTGTTTTTATTGTGGAATCTCGTAGCTGTCTGTCGAATATCACTGCTGAAGCTGTAGTTTTGTGACTCGTCCTGCAGGCTCTGTTGGCCGGTCCGTGGGAACAACCCTCACTCACACACACACTCACTCACTCACTCACTCACACACACACACAGAGGCGCTGCAGGTGTGGCTATGTGTATTTGTAGGAGCGCCGGGGAAGCGTGTTTTTGCCGGTGTGTGTTGTTGGTGTTGTAGGGATTTCTGCACATATGGCTAACACACTCTGCTCAGTTGTAGTTGTAGTGTATGTGAGGTGATTTAAAGTAACTCTGCGTGTGTGTGTGTGTGTGTGTGTGTGTGTGTGTGAGGAGTGTCTTTAAAGTGAGTCCAACTGCAATAGATGATGTGATTGTGTGTCCTGCTGCTGTAAATGACAACATCGTGTTTCATTTTTCTCTACAGAGCCTGTCTGGGAGAACATGAGGTGAACACACACACACACACCCCAGTGTGTCTGGTTAATTTCGCACTGCAGCTGATAAGCTGGATCCTGTCGTTCTTCAGATTAAACTGAAGGTCAAACGATTCTAGTACTGAAAGTCAGGCTGGAGGTGTTGATTTGTGTTTGTTAGTACTCACTCAGACTCACATATCATCACAGTAGTCAAGTCACCTTTATTTGTATAGTGCTTTATACAATACTGGTTGTGTCAGAGTAGCTTTACTGAGTCAAACAAGAAAATAGTTTGTCAATAATGCAAGAAGACAATAACAAAGAGTCATTTTTCCAGTTAAAGTCAGTTCATTGATGATTCAGTGATGTCATCATCCAGTTCAGCTCTCTTCCAATAGTGTCTGTGCAGTCAAGTGTCCCCAACTAAGCAAGACAAAGGAACCAAAACTCCATCAGTGACAGAATGGAGAAAAAACCTTGGGAGAAACCAGGCTCAGTCGGGGGGCCAGTTCTCCTCTGGCCAGACGAACCAGCAGGTTGATCCATGCTGCAGCAAAGTCACATTGTGCAGAGGACTCAGCTGGTTCCTGTGGTCCTGTCCCGGTGGCTGTCTAGGAGACAAGGTCTTCACTGGGGATCTGTCTCTGGGGCTCATCTAGTTGTCCTGGTCTCCGCTGACATTCAGGGCTGTAGAGGTCCTCTCTAGGTGCTGATCCACCATCTGATCTGGATACAGACTGGATCTGGTGGCTACGGTGACCTCGGAATAAAAGAGAAACAGACTAGCGTAGATGCCATTCTTCTACCGATGTAGCGAGTACATCGGGTGTTATGGGAAGTGTTCCCGGTTCCGGTTGACCTAATTAATGCAGCCTAACAATCCTTTAACGGATTTAAATATTAGAAATGTGTTAGTGTGTTATGTGTAAGCCAGGTTAAAGAGATGGGTCTTTAATCTAGATTTAAACTGACAGAGTGTGTCTGCCTCCCGAACAATGTTAGGTAG
>NW_015540840.1:208981-213160 GCF_001515605.1 Sinocyclocheilus anshuiensis | reverse complement strand
AAGAGCTCATTCAAATACTGAGGTGCTAAACCATTCAGGGCTTTATAAGTAATAAGCAAGATTTTAAAATCTGTACGATGTTTAATAGGTAGCCAGTGCAGTGTTGACAGAACCGGGCTAATATGGTCATACTTCCTGGTTCTAGTAAGAACTCTAGCTGCTGCATTTTGGACCCGCTGGAGTTTGTTTATTAAGCGTGCAGAACAACCACCCAATAAAGCATTACAATAATCTAACCTTGAGGTCATAAACGCATGGATTAACATTTCTGCATTTGACATTGAGAGCATAGGTCGTAATTTAGATATATTTTTGAGATGGAAAAATGCAGTTTTATAAATGCTAGAAACGTGGCTTTTGAAGGAAAGATTGCTATCAAATAGCACACCTAGGTTCCTAACTGAAGAAGAATTGACAGAGCAGCCATCAAGTCTTAGACAGTGTTCTAGGTTATTACATGCGGAGGTTATATGTCCCAATAATTAACACCTTTGTTTTTTCAGAATTTAGCAGTAGGAAATTACTAGTCATCCAGTTTTTTATATCGACTGCATTCCGTTAGTTTTGCAAATGTGTATGTTTCATCGGGCCCCCAAGAAATATAGAGCTGAGTATCATCAGCATAACAGTGAAAGCTAACACCGTGTTTCCTGATGATATCTCCCAAGGGTAACATGTAAAGTGTGAAAAGCAACGGTCCTAGTACTGAGCCTTGTGGCACTCCATACTGTACTTGTGAATGATATGATATCTTGTCATTTACTGCTACGAATTGGTGACAGTCAGATAAGTAAGAGGTAGTATGACGATCGATTGAGATGCAGCTGACTTACTGTGATTTTAAGAGTTGAGAAAGAAATCAGATGTGTCAGCAAATTGGATCTGTTCATCAGGTCTTAAAGTGACAGCAGCCTAATAATCTGCTACTGCCTGTGTCATTAATGTTCATCAAACAACACAAGACAGAGAGAAAATCACTCACATCACTCAATCACTTTAGCAGCTTTAATAACAATCACTGTATGTCATTCATGCAATGTCTTATTTTACATTTGATTACTTTGCATTATTGATGTCCTTTTGCATGTCATTTGTTTCTGTTCTTCAATAGGCTTGAGAAACATTTAGTTAGTCTAGTATTAGTTATATAACATATATATATGATTATAGTAAAATAAAATTACTCTGAATCATTTCAGTCTCATCTAGAGCGTTGTTTGTGTGTGTGTTGAAGGTGAGTCCGGTTCCATGTCACACTCGTGGGCCGTTCTCCTGCGGCCGGTCATGTGGACGGACTTTAGCGTGTGGGAATCATAGCTGCAGTTTGGAGTGCCATCATGTGACCGCTGTGCCAAACTCAGACAAAACTAAGGTAGGTCACATGACCCTCTGACCCTGTTGCCATGAGCTCTGTCCTCACAGTGACTGGCTTTCTGTTTGTTTTCTGTTTCCATCTGTGTGTGTGTGTAGGCCAGTCAGGAGTGTGAGCAGTGTGAGGAGGTCTGTTCAAAGCCCCGTCCCGTCGGCTGTACCCACCCGTGTGCACTGCCCTGTCACCATGGTAACTGCCCTCCCTGTCGGCTGATGGTCCGTCAGCGCTGCCACTGTAAGATCTCCAGCCTGTACATCGAGTGTGTGTGAGTGACACGCTGGACTCTTCTGCAGCTTTCAGTTGTTGGCCGTATTTGAAAAGCTGTTCTTGATAATATCGCTTATTTAAAGGGATAGTTCACCCAAAAATGAAAATTACCCCATGATTTACTCACCCTCAAGCCATCCTAGGTGTATATGACATTCTTCTTTCAGACGAATAAAATCAGAGTCATATTAAATAATGTCTAGGCTAATCCATGCTTTATAATGGGAGTGAATGGTAGCCCAAAATTTGAAGTCCAAAAAATTGCACCCATCCATTATAAAAGAAGTCCACATGGCTCCAGGGGGTTAATAAGAAAAATAAGAACATTTTGTAAGAAAAATTCCATGCTTTATAATGGGAGTGAATGGTAGCCCAAAATTTGAAGTCCAAAAAATTGCACCCATCCATTATAAAAGAAGTCCACATGGCTCCAGGGGGTTAATAAGAAAAATAAGAACATTTTGTAAGAAAAATATCCATATTTACAACTTTATAAACCTTAATCTCTAGCATCCGCTAACTGTCTTATGCGTGTTCACGAGAGAGTGGCGTCCAGCGGATGATGTAGGACGTAGGCTTAGCGTAAACTCCGGTGAGAATATGCTAGACTCGCGAGAAACAAGTTTTGTTTACAGCAAAGGAAAACCAGTGTCCTCTTGACTTATATCGAAATCGTCTGACATTTTTCTTTACAAATCCTCGTTTTATACTACTAATTTGTGACCGGGGTTTTGTTTCGCTCTCTCCTCTGCCCTTCCACGTTCGTCACTTCCACGTTCGTCACTTTCTTCACGTTCGTCACCACGTTTGCCTGCATCTTACATCATCCGCTGGACACCACTCTCTCGTGAACTCGCGTTCGACAGTTAGCGGAAGCTAGAGATTAAGGTTTATAAAGTTGTAAATATGGATATTTTTCTTACACAAATGCATCGCTTCACTTCAGAAGGCCTTTATTCACCCCCCCCAGAGCCATGTGAGGCACTTTTTATAATGGATGGGTGCCATTTTTTGGACTTCAAATTTTGGGCTACCATTCACTGCCATTATAAAGCATGGATTAGCCTGGACATTTTTTTTATATAACTCCGATTGTATTTGTCTGAAAGAAGAAAGTTATATACACCTAGGATGACTTGAGGGTGAGTAAATCATGGGGTAATTTACATTTTTGGGTGAACTTTCGCTTTAATATGTTCATTGATGAATGTTTGTGTGTGTGTGTGTGTGTGTGTGTGTGTGTGTGTGTTTTGTAGGAAGTTCACGTCTGCGGATGAACAGGGCAAACACCTGCTGAGCTCCTGTCAGAATCAGTGTCCAAAACAGGTGCTGCAACACTCGATCGTGTGTGTTTGTGTGTCATTCTGTGAGACGAGTGCTTGTGTGTTAAAACATTCAGACTAGGAATGATTTGTAGTGTTAGTTCTGTGCAAAGCTAACAGTGTTTTAATGTTGGGATGCGGCTGCGTTCAGAACGGATGCAGTAGCTGTTAAAGGCATATGTTAATTGGTTGTATGGATAATGTGCAGTTGGGATGTGGGCACCGCTGTAAGCTGCTGTGTCACCCGGATGAGTGCGATCAGAGCTGCAGTCAGCGAGTGAAGCTCAAGTGTCCCTGCAAGAGGATCAAAAAGGTACAAACACAGAACAAACTAGGGATGCTCCGATCGATCGGTATCAAGTCAAGTCAAGTCTGCTTTATTGTCAATTCTTCCACATGTACAGCACATACACACAGAGAATTGAAATTGCGTTACTCTCAGACCCTTGGTGCATACAGATAACACTTAACAGTAGAACATAAATACAGATAGATACAGTATCAGCCCAGAATCACATTTTATGACTCGATCGGAAGTAGGGTTGGGTACTGAAACCCAGTACCAATATGGCACCGGTACCTATGTAACCCGTATGTACTAGAACCGAATCAGAACGCAGATTTCGATGCCTCATTTCGGTGCCATGCCTGAGCGATCGATTGAAATATTTGTCCTCTGGTTCTCCGAAACGGACGTAAGAAGTATCATCACTGGCACCGCATGTGAAAAATAATTTCCCGACTGAGAAAATGCACGTGAACTCAAGTCGGAAAGCTCTAATAATACACATCCAACACATCTTTGTAGTAACGAGAGTGTCCATGTTGTTTTCACATTCCGACTTAAAAGCAGAACTCGGGAAATGAGAGCATCAATTATAACCTTTTTACTCCACAACACCAGTCAAATGCTTCCTTTTGTGATCCGATGAGGCTTCTTGTCACAGAATGAGGCAGAAAATATGTTCCATAGGCTATTTTAAAAAGAATACATCAATTAGCAATAGATTATAAATTAGGGTGACCATACGTCCTCTTTTCGCCGGACATGTCCATTTCCCCGGGATTCGGCTGTTTTCTTAATCCCGCTCCCGCTGAATCTCTGACCATTGCCGCCTGCTCCCGCAACATGTGTTTCGCTCCTGCATTTTTCGTGTCCACTCTCAGGATGCGGTGTATTTAAATATTTTTGAATGAGCGTTTGCGCTGTTTACTTTC
>NW_015540840.1:200913-208556 GCF_001515605.1 Sinocyclocheilus anshuiensis | reverse complement strand
TGACCTGCCCAGCTCAATCCAAGCAGCTGAGTCCTTAATATTTTCAAGAAACGGCTGAAAACACATCTCTTTCATCTTCGTTTGACCCTCTAACTCTAGCACTCTCTATTCTAATGCTACTTCTAATGTTATCTGCTTGTTTTTTTTTATTAAAAAACTTGACCCGCTAACATTTGCACTCTCTATTCTATTTCTATTCTTACTTGTTTTCTTTTTATTTATTATAAAAACAAAATAAGCAAACAAAAAAAAAACCTTGCTACGTATGCTGTTAGGTGAAGCCCCGCCCCCGAACCCCGCCCCCTACTGTCCTTTTTTTGGGAAACTAAAATATGGTCACCCTATTATAAATATACTTAATTATTATGAAAATACCAGAGATGGCTTAAATAACACAGATAAACTATATTGTCACAGTCGAGTGTTTATTGTCTTTGTTTTATCATTCAAAACGTTTATATGTTCTGTTTACTCAGTTACAGCTATAATACGTTGTCTTTGCCCATATAAGGGATTTCCTGGAGGGTCACGAGTTTTGCTACTTCTGTGACTGGATTTGTGGATTTTCTGTGCGAGGGCGCCCTCTAGTGTCCAGTATGAATGAAACAGACATCATGTGTTTATAGTGCTAATGGCCAATCCATCATTTTTGGGGGGAATTTTTATTTATTTATTTTTTAATAAGTATCGGTTCAGGCACCGGAACAGTTTTAAAAGTATCGATTTGGCACCGGTATCGAAAAAAAAAACAAACGATACCTAACCCTAATCGGAAGTCACTAAATTTGGCCAATCTCATGAACCGATGACGTAAAACATGTGATGGCGTCAAACTTTAGCACCAGCATAGATATGAATACGATCACCTGTGAGGAATTTCGAGGTCTGAAGAAACAATAAAAAAATAAATACTATGTGGAGGAACATTGGCTAAAGGATTCAATACTACGAATCTGATTCGCTGCCTCTGGCATCTTGTCTGCTCTCTGGGTGTGAGGCAGAGACGGGACTTAGGCAGCAACACACACACACACACTCTCACACACAGACACACACACAGACAAACAGTGACAGCAGAACTGAGCATGTGCGATTACCTGTGTCTGTCCTTCTTCAGGTCAAGTCATATATTTGTGTAAAAAGCATCTGTTTTCCATCAGTTGTCAGAAGATGAACACAATATCTTTGTCACAGTATCCTTTCAGTGTTTAAGGGGATTTCCCATGACTGCATCAGTGCTGTTCAGTGCGTTGAATCAGTGCTAGGGTTGCCAGCCGTTCTGTATAATACGGAATCGTCCCACATTTAAGGCTAAGAAGCGTTCCTTATGAAAGCCGTACGGAACGCAGTTTGTCCTGTATTCGCAGGCATACGTTGTATGACCACCAGACCATACGAATAACATAAATTGATAAATTGATAATGAATCATTCTTTTTGGACAAATCATTCTTTTATTTGCGGATGCAGCTGTTTGAGGAAGGCTTTATGACCAAGCAGAACCCTCTGCCGGCTGGTCGCTCCCTCTTCACCCTAATCAGTGCCAGTGATCTCTATGAAGTGAAATATCAGCTTCAGCATTAACAAGGTGATGCGTTGATCGTCAATTGAGCCTTGTAAATTAAATTACATTTTTTGCTGTCACCTACTGGCTGAACAGTGTAACTGCACTGACAGCCTGTCACCTTATGGGTTGCAGTTATGTTCAGTTTGACATTAGCGCCGTTTTTAAAGGCCTATTAAAATGTTAATTGTGAAATTAATATTTGTTGTGCTTATTTATTTGATTATCAATTAAAACAACAATATATTGTAAATAATATAAAGCGAGGTATTATTTTATCTAAAAAAAAAAAAAGGTTAGCAGTCAACCGAGAGCTTATGTATCACTTATATAAAGCTAAAATGATCGGTATCGGCCAATCATGATGAAAAGAAATCAGTAGTCTGTATCGGCTGCAAAAATCCTGATCGGAGCATCACTGGAGCAGACACGTCACAACACACAGTAGATGTAACCGGGATCATGACCGAGTCTGTGTCTGTGATTGAGTTTGGCTGTTCTGCAGCGTTTCATCTTCACGCTCCGATTTACAGCATAGATTTAATGTTTGTGCTCAAATGATAAGGACGTTGTCACATGGCTTTAACTGTGTAAACGGTGTTTGTGTGTGTTTAGGAATTCCCCTGTTCTCGTGTGAGGTCAGAGATGGACTTGGTCGTGTGTGATGAGACGTGTCGAGAGTTACAGAAGAAACATGCAGAGGTAACACAGACACTTGTGCACATACTACACTAACACAAACTCCAAATAAAAAACATTTTCTTATCTTTTGGCAGATTTAGTTCACAATGCTGTCCCTAAAGTAACTCACACACAGTGTAGAGCGACACAGGAACTGTTGTCATGGAGAAGGGCCACTGCTGGGTCATTGATTCTTTTGGCTCAGACAGATAGTGTGAAACTTTAAAACAGCAAACACACACCCACAGACACTTTTCCAACCCAGCTGAGAGTTCATGGACAGATTCCATTTCACACACACACACAAACACACAAAGAGAGCCATCAGCTCAGTGGGAAACTTGGAGAAACAGTTACTGGACAATTAGTTTTGTGTGTGTGTTTCAGGCTTGTGCAGCAGAGGAAAGAGCCGCTCTGGAGGAAGAAATGAGAAAACAGCAGGTGAGTCGAGAAACGCATGAATGTCATTGAGATCTGAAAAATTACTGGTGGTCTTTCAGAGGCTCTTTAATCAGTTGATGTTTAGCTTTACATCTCCTCACATCAGCAGGTTAGTGTGAGGATGGTTATGGGTGGTTTAGTGGATATCAGGATCTATGATGTCCGTTGCGGTTATGAGAGCTTCTCGCTGATGTAGCCTCTGAGAGAGAGAGTGTGTGTGTGTGTGTGTGTGTGTGTGTGTGTGTGTGTGTGTGTGTGTGTGTGTGTGTGTGTGTGTGTTTCAGGCTGAGCTGGAGGCATTTGAGAAACGACAGAAAGGACGGAGGAAGAAGAACAGGAAAGTCACCGAGGTGGAGACAGAGGAGGGGGTGTGGCACAGATATAAGCTCCGCCTCCTGATGCCCATCTGTGGCATCCTGTTGGCTGTGGCGGCGTTCTGTCTGCTGCAGCTGACCAATCAGGAGACGGACAGTGAACGTACCTCAGCAGCTTCCTGAGTGTCAACAGTATTTTCTTTCAGTTTTACAAACTAAAACTTTTTTTCACCCTTTAATTGACTTGCGTAGATAATTAGAATGCTAGTTATATACATGTCTGCATATGATTATTTAGTCTTCACACAATGGAAGCTGTGATTTTCTGATTGACTGTGCCTCACTTTTATTAAAACTGTCAAGTTAATTTAAAGTGTCATGATTTTATTTCTATTATTGAGAGAATACAATTCCATGGGTGACATTTGGGTGATGTAACCTTATCAACTTGAAAAATAAAGACTTTGTGTTAGTGATGTATGTGACTGATGTGCTCAGAGTGGTTGATTAAAAAAAGTTGTGATGAGACCATAGACTGTATAAAAACATGGACGTAGTGTCCGTGACGTCACCCATAGGTTTCCGAAGAGCGTTGTTGAAGCCTGAAGTAGGAGGAGCCGGCTGTCGCCATCTTGGTAGCACATCACCGCGCGTCACTCCCGGATAATCGAAAATGGGCAAAGAGGCGGGAGCTGGTTGCTGAAACCACGCCCACCTAGCTCGACGGCGGTGACAGCAGTGGCAATCCACCTGTCACTCAAGTGGCCACGCCCTTAATTATGCAGAACTTGGTGTAAGGCTTCATATGATTTAAACGGATGAGTTATAAAAAAATTCACCCCCCTCACAGTTGTCATGAATGGCAAAATTAGCTATATAGACCAAAACCACTTTTTGTACCAGGCTGTAAACATTTTTTTCTGCTGTAAAGTTGGGCATTTTAACATGGGGAGTCTATGGGACTGACTCTCTTTTGGAGCCAGCCTCTAGCGGCCAGTTGATGAATTGCAGTTTTAGTCACTTCCTTGTTGGTTTCACGAGAGAGAGCGGGAGGTTGCCGCTTGGATGAGACTCGATGGGCTCTTAAAAGTCTTCAAGAATCTGCTGGTTGCACTTTCAATGCAAATACAACAATGGAAGTGGGAAACTGGAGCAAAATGTAGTTCCATAACAATCGTCCATATGACTTGTGTCTTACAGTAGAAAAACCCTGATAGCACACGTCAATCACGGAGACTATTTGACGTCTATTTTACATCTAGAGGTATTTTTTATGTTTGCTCATCTGCTATACGTCTATTGGACGTTTCCTAACAGATGTCAAATAGATGTTTAGAAGATGCCTTTAAGATGTTTATGATTTGGAATGAATGTAAAACTGACATCTTAGAGACGTCTATCAGATGTTTGCACACAGCAGATGCTCTCCAGATGAAGCGATCTTTACCAGACCTCTTGCAGACGTACCTGTGCTATCTGGGAACAGACTGAACCGCTGACGAACCAGATCAATCTGAATGATTCAGATCAGACTTCTGACTTCATGAATTGGACATCGTTAATTCTGAATATCAAGATTTTCTTCCAAATGTTTTTGAACTATACAATATATATATATATAAATGCACACACTGTACTGTATATTGGCAGATATAAACATGTTACAATGGTAGATATTGTAAACAGACTTTGACAATTATGAATATAAGCATATAAGCAGAATAATTGCAACATAAAAGTGGAGATACGGTTAGAAAGCATGAAGCTCGCACTGAGAGAATGTCAGTCTGTCAGTCAAATCCGAATCGAAGACGTGACGCGTTATAACAACGACAGATAAAAGAAAACGATAAACGAGTGAGCGATCGTTACCCAGAGAATGTGCTTATGTGAAAATTATACACCGCCTCATAGGTAACATCAGGGGCGGTTCTAGACCACAGTAACTGGGGGGGCCAGACAGGGGCCACTTGTGCTTTTAGGGGGCACAATTTTAAAATTAATCTTAAACTACTTTAAGTAGCCTATTATTCATTCAGTAATCTTTCACCATGTCATGTATCGCTGCAATCTAGATGTCATCTATAACAATGTCAACTAAAATATGTCATATGACACACAGCAGCCACAAACAGATATAGGCTTATGTCTCTACTGAAAAAGAAACAAACAAAAAATAAATAAATAAAACCATCACAGAAAATTGTAATGATTCCACAGCAAATAACATTACAAACGATCAATTTTTAACCATTAAAACCATTAAAATGGTTTTCTGTAGTGTTTTGGGACATATTCCATTAGGATTTACTGGTTTTAGTTTACAGGACAAACTGCGCATTTCACCCAAAATTGTTTGGTGTGATATGATTCCAAATTTAGGGGGGGGGGCAAAGGGGGGGCCAAGCTTGTTGGCAGGGGGGAACTGGCCCCCCCCTAGAACCGCCCCTGGGTAACATATATGGAAATATCACTCAGTATAGAGCAAGCAATATATGTCATATATATTACATGTCCTTATGGGTATGCAGAAGGTCCAGCTCTATGGAAGACTTTTTTTTTACTTATTTTTTATTCATTTGCAGATTTACACGAGGAAAATCACAAGCAAAAGAGTCAGCAATATTCATAGTACACCATTTTTAAAGGGGTCATATGATGCGATGAAAGGCGGGGCATAGAGGAGCAACAATAATGTACAGTATGTGGAAAATAATGTGTTTTTTTAACCTTAAACCGCATAAACACACTTCATTACACCAAATACACAAAATAATGTTCTTTTTAGCAACATCATATGACCCCTTTAAAGTTAAAACTTCTAACAGTCTAAACTAGATTAGTGCACAAAGCAAAGCTGAAATCCAAAAAAAGAAGAGAGAAGCATTTTTTCATTTCATAAATTATTTTCCGCATCTGCTGAATTAGAATCAGCTTTACTCGTTTCAGTTTAGTTTTGCATTTGTGAAACTGATCGTAGATCAGCAGTGAGTTCGAGCTCATCAGTCAAATGCGATCAAACGCCTGTCTGTCGGAGGAAAATTAGCTGATCTGAGCTTCTGTGCTGATCTCTTCTTTCAAATGTGCTACAAAGAAACAGAACATGTTACACAGTCCTGTAGCGCACAACTTCAAACAAATAAAATCCGCCTCATGGGAATGTTTAGCCTACGCCTTTCTTTTAGTCTTAAATGCGTTACTGTTTTATAAATTCTGAGGTTTAATGTCTTCATTTGAGTCCTTCAAACTCTCCCTCTCTCAAATTCAAATGAGCTTTATTGGCATAACTGTGGAACAGCACAATGTTGCCAAAGCAATAAACAGCAAACAAGTTATACAAGTATATAGATATTTAAATAAAACAACAAAAAACTTATTCTTAGGCCATATTGTACATATATTATCACATATAACACAACCCCCCAGAAAAAAAACAATAGCAAATAAAAGGTAATTATTTACAGAGAGCATTGATAAAGAAAAGGGGGTTTAGCCTTTGTCCCTCATAATATGGCAGGAGGATACATACTGCGCTGCCAGGTGGATACACTTTTCTTTCTCTCCCAAAATATAACAGTTTATCTATGTGGCTCGCTTGCCGGAATTCACTTATTGTAAAATAAGTGTCTCTGATGTGTTTATATTTGCTGCAGTGTGTGAGGAAGTGCAGCTCGTCCTCTACGAGTCCCTCTGTGCAGTGAGAACACAGTCGACTCTCTCTCTCTCTCTCTCTCTCTCTCTCTCTCTCTCTCTCAGTGTTGTCGGGTGGAGATATAAATGAGCGCGCGGGACTCGCTCGTCAGTGTGGCGCGGGTTGCGCGCAGACACGCTCGTGCTCAGACAGACCGATACGTGAGAGTAAAATAAACAAACTGAGTTATAAATGAAATAACACAATACAAGAATAGAGAGCGAGAGAGTGGCTGTTTGCGATGGAATCGGCTGCAATGAACTTTCAGTAAGTATTCAGTGAGTCTCTCTCTCTCTCTCTCGTCTGTGTGTTGTGCCTGTGCCTGTGAGTGTGTGTGTGTGTGTGTGTGTGTGTGTGTGTGTCGGATTCTCCTGCACTAGCTGGAAACTCTGAAGCGAAAAATACCTGGGTAAAAATAGCCTGTGCTCTGCTCGAGGTGTCTGCGGCTCTGATGCTCCGGATCGTCGCTGATTTCCAGCCCGTTACCGGTGAGACGCGCGCGCACGCGATCAAACTTCACAGCGTCATATCTGAAATGTCATTTCTATTCATTATGACTGTCGTTATAGGAACATTTACCGTTATGACTGACTCTGATATTAGCTGTTGTTATGAATGTGATTCAGCTGAATATCTGGCTCTTAAATTCTGTTATCAGAAGTCCTGCTGATACACAAACTCACTGCAAACTCTCTCTCTCTCTCTCTCTCTCTCTCTGTGTGTGTTCTCAGGTGTGTGTGTGTCAGATGAGCTCATCATGGGTGAAGCGTTCACACACACACAGCGCTGCGGGAAACATCTGCGAATGCTGCTCTTCATCCTGCTGCCATGTGTGTGTGTCCTCATCTGTGTGTGTGTGCTACTGCTGGCGCTCACAGGTAACACACACACTCACACACTCAAGCACACACACACACACACACACACACACACACACACACCCCCACGCGGTC
>NW_015540840.1:196227-199864 GCF_001515605.1 Sinocyclocheilus anshuiensis | reverse complement strand
GTGTGTGTGTGTGAGTGTGTGTGTGTGTGAGTGTGTGAGTGTGTGTGTGTGTGTGTGTGTGTGTGTGTGTGTGTATGTGTCTCCTCCTCTCTGTCTGTTTGCTCCTCATAAAAGCTCAAAGAAAGCATCTGAAAGTCAAAAGGTCACTGTCTGGAAAAACGTGCACACTGATGACATCTCCTCCCACCATTATCCTGCCCTTGTCCTCTCTGTCTCTGTCTCTTTGTTTATTGGCCAGAAAGTCTCTTTGGTGGGACGTGATCAGAGCTGTGAATCTGAGACACCCATCCAGTCCAGACGTCCTGCTGTGTCCCCGAGCCTGTTTTTGCACCGTCACAGTGGCTCTCTCTCTCGATCTCTCTCTCTCTCTCTCTCTGTCTCTGTCTCTGTCTCTGTCTCTAACACAGCATGGCTGATTCATATTAAGGAGACATGAGACGTGCTGTTTGAATAGAAAGACTGGCCAGAATCTCAGAGATGCAGACTCAGAGCAGATGTGTGTTTCACAGCGAGGCCGTATGATGAGTGCAGGTGATGTTTGCAGCAGTTCCTGTGCTTTTCTTCAGCACTGTCATTCACTTCCGCTGCTTTCCATCTGCTCCATAGACTCAGGGGTTAGACGGGTCTTGTGTGAGGCGCCTCATGTCAGGGTTGATCTTCTTGAGGTTTGTGAAGGTATAACTCACTCACCAGTTGCATCAGGTGTGTTGGTTTGGTGTTGGAGCTGAACTCTGCAGGAACCTGGTATTAAAATGCATTTTTGTCGATCTGATCACAGCAGGATTAAAACAGCAGGTGTGATCGGTGTAACAGGGTCTGTTCTAGAGCAGTGGCGGATGAGCGGGAGCTCGGTCTCCTCTGGACTGATCTGGGCTGAGCGCTGCATGTTGTGGGCGCAGCAGCGGTGCTGTTTTATGGAGGAGAACTGAACCCTGAGAGGTTGGTGATGATGCGATCTAGACTCATGAGATCTGACCTTGAGGCTCTGTCTCCGGCGTGTTATGATTCTATACAGATTTCCCTCTGGCGGTCGTCGTCTGTTCCTCTCTCGTCTGACTGCGTTCCAGTGTTCTGTCCTATTAACAATTAAAGGCATCGTTCACCCAAAAAGGATCCTTTACTCACCCTCATGTTGCTCAAACCTGTGTGATTGACTTTCTTCCGTGGAACACAAAAGATATTTTGATAAATGTCTCATGTCTCTAAATGTCTCTTTTTTTGTCCATATTGGGGTCCAATGTTGTTTGGTTGCCAGTGTTCTTCAAAACACCTTTTTTGTTTCACAGAGGAAAGAAAGTCATGTTTGAACAAGATGAATGGAGTAAATTGGACACAATGGACACAATTAAATTTTTGGGTTAAAGATCCCTTTTACAAACAAACATGTCTGTTTGTGGTGGTGATTCTCATGCTTGCTTGCTGTGAAATCTTTCCAGACGAGGGTCTAGTTCACTGCTGGCATGGAAACGATCTGGCCTAATTTGTGGAAATGATTATAGTTTGTTTATTATGGTGCATTTGTGTTGGCTGAAATTTCCTTTGTGAAGGAATCGGTCACATCACTGTGTCAGATCAGAGCAAAATAATACTCTCTTAAAAATAAAGCTTCCAAAAGGGGGTTTTCACAATGATGCCACAGAAGAACCGTTTTTGGTTCACCAAAGAACCTTTCAGCAATTGGTTCTTAGCCATTTTTTTCTTAGTGTGAAGAACATTTAATCATCTGAAAAACCTTTTTTCCACTATAAAGAAAAGAACCTTTTGTGCAATGGAAAGATACAATGGAAGTTAAAGGTTCTTCATGGAGCCATCAATGCTGATCAGGGGCCGTTGAGATCACACGTGTCTTACAGAAGAGTCTGGATGCATTACTAGACACACTGTGTGTTTCAGCAGCAGGGCCGTTTCTAGGCATAGGCGAGCTAGGCAGTCGTCTAGGGCGCCACCAGCTGAAGGGGCGCAAATGAGCGCACATACTGGCACTTTTAGCAGGGTTGTGATAAAGAGTGGCACGGTCACCCTGAAATATGACTGCTGCCCCCACTGGATCCTCGAACATTATTGGGCTAGAGTACTGTCAATCTGACGATGCCTGTATGCCACTAGATCAGAGTGCTGTCAATTGCTGCCTGATTGTTGCATGCAAAGTTTGCATTTGGAGCGCTCAACAACGCCATTAGATCAGTGGGCTCTGTCAGTGCTTTGGCAAGGTAACAGGGGGGAGGGGGTTTAAAAATCCTCACTTCTTCACCTGTTGCTGTTGAACTCTGGTTCATCGACTCTGGTTTTCCGTCTTTGTCCAGGTTTATTTGGGAATGGCCTGCTGGATGCTGGATCTTCTGTGTCCATAGCGACCGATGGGCCCTTTAACAGCACCGACCCCGGCCCGATGATGGCCGATAACAGAACGGTGTCACCGCAGTCCGGCACGCCACGGGTCGTCCTGACAAACACCCCTCCACAGTGGGACTCGGCACACTGGATGCCTCGTGCAGATACCTCTTCATCCTCATCCTCGTCTTCATCGGCGGGCCCCACTGCCGTGGCCCCTGTGGACTGGTGGACCTCTGTCTCCATGGTGACAAGCATGAGCGCAGTACAGTCTACAGTCCTGAAGATGATGCATGTGTGGCTTTAAACCATAGTCTTTCCAAAAATGACCAAATATTCTCTCATCATCCCAGATGTATATGACTTTCTTTCTTCAGATGAACACAATGATTTTTTAGAAAAATAATCCATCTCTGAGAGTCTGTTTAATGCAAGTCTCAAATGCTGGGTTTTTGCAGGTTTAAAAAAAATCTTAATTCACCATTGCACAGATTAAAGCCTTAAAAATGTGTCAAATCAGAGCAGAAAGTCTAAAAATTAATAAAGTCAATAAATGTATCTCAGTATTTGTGTCTTGTTTTCCGGAATAAATATCGAAACTTCATTAAGTCAAGATACATTTACCTGTACTTGCAAAATGAAGATATGAAGTGTTGGTTTCTAAGAAATTTATCAAAGGAAGTGAGTGTGGATTGCCATCATGTGGCTGGTTGCTTTGTGGAGCGTCAACGTTGGGATTTGTGTAACATACTCACAAAGATGGATTATTTTTCAAAAAAATGTGTTCATCTGAAGAAAGAAAATGAATGATCCCTTTAAATGTCATGCTTTGCTTCATATTTCATCATCTGCCTTTTGCTTCTGTCTCTCTCTCTCTTTAGCCCTTTTATGTCAAACATCTCGCTGCTTTTGTCCTCTGCTAATCTAATTTCAAAACAGATTTTTCTCCTGTCTCTGTCTCTGTCCATTTGTGTGTGAGACGGTGTGTTTCAGTGTCCTCAGTGAAGGTTCTGTTCTGAAAGTCATCTGTGAGTGTGTGTCCTCTTGTGATGCCCTCTACAGAGGGTGCGCCATGAGCTTTTATTTGTCTCCGTCTCCTGCAAACAGCCTAATGATTAATCATCTTTCTTGAGGTCTGTGTGTGTGTGAGAGAGAGAGAGAGAGAGAGAGAGAGAGAGTGTGTGTGTGTGTGTGAAGGCTGTTCCTCTCATCTTTCTGACTTTGACTTGAGCACTAGAATCACAATTACAATCAGAGTCTCATAGAGAGTGCTCACACACAGACACACACACACACACACACACAC
>NW_015540840.1:188602-196136 GCF_001515605.1 Sinocyclocheilus anshuiensis | reverse complement strand
ACACAGAGAGAGAGTGTAAGAATCCACACACACACACACACACACACACACACACACACACACACAGAGAGAGAGTGTAACACTGAGAGAATCAGCAGTTTCACTGTTTTACATGAATGTCATTAGTGGTGAACATGAATCTTAATCTCATGGATTTTATTAAGAATTGTGAAATCGCTCAAAACGCATCTCCTCTAAACTGACCAGTGAAATCACTTCTTGCTCAACGCATCAGCCAATCAGATTTCTCTTGTGTTTGTTTACAGGTTTCTGCTCTGACATCACGGAGATTCAGTGTAGCATGCTGCCGTACAACCAGAGCGGAGTGTTGCCGGGGACGACGGTCGTCAAGAGCAGCGAGCTGCAGATGTTCCTCAAGTTCTTCAGCTACCTGAGTCAACTGTCCTGCTACAGACACATCATGCTGTTCGGATGCTCCATCGCACTCCCACAATGCATCAGCCACAGAGACCGCAGGTCTGTGACACCCATCACTCTCTGTCTCGTGTTCAGCGTGAGAGAGAGAGAGAGAGAGAGAGAGAGAGAGTGTGTGTGTGTGTGTGTGTGTGTGTGAAGGCTGTTCCTCTCATCTTTCTGACTTTGACTTGAGCACTAGAATCACAATTACAATCAGAGTCTCATAGAGAGTGCTCACACACAGACACACACACACACACACACTTACATGAATGTCATTAGTGGTGAACATGAATCTTAATCTCATGGATTTTATTAAGAATTGTGAAATCGCTCAAAACGCATCTCCTCTAAACTGACCAGTGAAATCACTTCTTGCTCAACGCATCAGCCAATCAGATTTCTCTTGTGTTTGTTTACAGGTTTCTGCTCTGACATCACGGAGATTCAGTGTAGCATGCTGCCGTACAACCAGAGCGGAGTGTTGCCGGGGACGACGGTCGTCAAGAGCAGCGAGCTGCAGATGTTCCTCAAGTTCTTCAGCTACCTGAGTCAACTGTCCTGCTACAGACACATCATGCTGTTCGGATGCTCCATCGCACTCCCACAATGCATCAGCCACAGAGACCGCAGGTCTGTGACACCCATCACTCTCTGTCTCGTGTTCAGCTTCAGTGCGCTTCATTTCCAGGTTGTTGATTTGCATGTAAACCAGATAATCAATATTTTAATTTATTGAAAGGATAGCCCCTTGAGATGTAACATCTCATTTTCAAGGGGGTCCTATAAACACAAAAACGAAATATTACAACATAAACAAAACATGCACACACACAAATATACAAAAACAAAAGACATACAGTCAACCAGTCCCCCACTCCCACAGCATGATTACAAAACAATCAACGTCATACATAAGCAGAATCAACATAAGAAAACTTAGAAACATACACAAACTATTTTTAGATAAGAAAATAGACATAGCCTAAAACAATGAAAGGAAGTAACAGATCTCAAAGACTGAGGAAGATTATTCCAATCAGAAGGAGCTTTATATTGAAAAGACCTACGCCCGGCTTCTCTAGAAATTCTGGGAACAAAAAGAAAGGAAATTGCGCATGTCTAAGTGAATAAGAATATCTGTATGGAACCAAATACTGTTTCAAATACCAAGGACAATCAAAATAAACACATTTAAAAATAAACAGAGCCAATGAAATTGTCTTCTAGATTTAGAATGTAACCAATTAAGCATTTCGTACATATGGCAGTGATGAGTACGATATGGACACCTTCACACAAATCTACACAAAGAATTATAAACCACATTAAGAGGCTTCAGATAAGTATCAAAGGTATTTTGATATACAATATCAGCATAATCAATAAGAGGTAATATTAGCTGAGAAACAATACTTTTCCTAACATGACATGTAAAACAATTAATTGAACGGTAAAGTAAACGCAAGCAACCATATATTCTATTAATATAATCAATATGGGGCTTAAAAGAGAGTTCAGGGTCAATCCAAAGACCAAGATATTTAAATGAATCAACAGACTCAAGAAGTAAACCATCATCAAAAGTAATATTCAAATCCACACTCTCTTTCACACACACACACACACACACACACACACACACACACAGAGAGAGAGTGTAACACTGAGAGAATCAGCAGTTTCACTGTTTTACATGAATGTCATTAGTGGTGAACATGAATCTTAATCTCATGGATTTTATTAAGAATTGTGAAATCGCTCAAAACGCATCTCCTCTAAACTGACCAGTGAAATCACTTCTTGCTCAACGCATCAGCCAATCAGATTTCTCTTGTGTTTGTTTACAGGTTTCTGCTCTGACATCACGGAGATTCAGTGTAGCATGCTGCCGTACAACCAGAGCGGAGTGTTGCCGGGGACGACGGTCGTCAAGAGCAGCGAGCTGCAGATGTTCCTCAAGTTCTTCAGCTACCTGAGTCAACTGTCCTGCTACAGACACATCATGCTGTTCGGATGCTCCATCGCACTCCCACAATGCATCAGCCACAGAGACCGCAGGTCTGTGACACCCATCACTCTCTGTCTCGTGTTCAGCTTCAGTGCGCTTCATTTCCAGGTTGTTGATTTGCATGTAAACCAGATAATCAATATTTTAATTTATTGAAAGGATAGCCCCTTGAGATGTAACATCTCATTTTCAAGGGGGTCCTATAAACACAAAAACGAAATATTACAACATAAACAAAACATGCACACACACAAATATACAAAAACAAAAGACATACAGTCAACCAGTCCCCCACTCCCACAGCATGATTACAAAACAATCAACGTCATACATAAGCAGAATCAACATAAGAAAACTTAGAAACATACACAAACTATTTTTAGATAAGAAAATAGACATAGCCTAAAACAATGAAAGGAAGTAACAGATCTCAAAGACTGAGGAAGATTATTCCAATCAGAAGGAGCTTTATATTGAAAAGACCTACGCCCGGCTTCTCTAGAAATTCTGGGAACAAAAAGAAAGGAAATTGCGCATGTCTAAGTGAATAAGAATATCTGTATGGAACCAAATACTGTTTCAAATACCAAGGACAATCAAAATAAACACATTTAAAAATAAACAGAGCCAATGAAATTGTCTTCTAGATTTAGAATGTAACCAATTAAGCATTTCGTACATATGGCAGTGATGAGTACGATATGGACACCTTCACACAAATCTACACAAAGAATTATAAACCACATTAAGAGGATTCAGATAAGTATCAAAGGTATTTTGATATACAATATCAGCATAATCAATAAGAGGTAATATTAGCTGAGAAACAATACTTTTCCTAACATGACATGTAAAACAATTAATTGAACGGTAAAGTAAACGCAAGCAACCATATATTCTATTAATATAATCAATATGGGGCTTAAAAGAGAGTTCAGGGTCAATCCAAAGACCAAGATATTTAAATGAATCAACAGACTCAAGAAGTAAACCATCATCAAAAGTAATATTCAAATCAAAAGGAAAAGAACGACACCGTCGCATGCCAAACAACGTACAACAAGACTTCTTCTTATTCAATGTAAGCATATTGTTATGAAACCATTGGTTGGAACCAAGTTAAAATCAGTTTGTATTGTAAAGAATTCTGGATTTGCAACAAATCAGAATCACTGGTATAAATAACAGTGTTATCAGCATAAAGATGTACTGAACAATTAAAGCATATTTGAGATGAATAATTAATAAAAATAGAAAAAAGTAGTGGACCCAGAGTGGAACCTTGAGGAACTCCTTTTTCAACAATCGAATAATCAGACTGAAAACCTTGGAATACAACATACTGACGCCTGTTATGCAGATAAGCATTAAACCAAAGAAGAGCATTTCTAGTTAAACCAATATAAAACCATTAATCAAGAAGAAGGTAATGATCGACCATATCAAAGGCCTTTGAAAGATCGATGAAAATGGCACCTGTGGCTTGGCCTTTGTCAAAGGATGAGAACACATCATTTGTGAAATCGGGTTATTTCAGTCAACTGATTTTTGTTAGTTATCAGCGTACTGATGTGCATGTAAACATGCTCATTGTCATGAAAGTCAGAAGCACAGAATCCTCTAGAATCTCACTGTATTTATAGCATCAAGATTCAGCCCGAAACTGATGGAAGTTGAATTTAAAAATGTTATTTACAGGTTTAAAAGACAGAAATCCCAGGTTTTCAATGTAGACACTTCTCAACCTCGCTGTCCCTTCACATACACACTAATTTAGCAGATGCTTTGGCATAAATGAGCAGTAATACAGATGATGAAAGTGAGCAGCAGTCAGTGCCGGGTAGATTACTTATAAATTGTAGCCCATTAGTGATCACAAATTACATAATGGAAATTGTAGTTAGTAATATAATCTGTTGGATTACACATATTATCACATTAAACAATGCTTCATCATTCATGCCCTCAGATCAATGAAGCCGACAATCAATCAGTCCCCAAAAGAAAAACAAAACCTATGCTGATTGAAAGAACACAAGTTCATGAAAAGACTGAATGCAATACTTAGTAATAATATAGCATAATGAGAGATCTGCAAGCACTTTTTTAAAGGGCTGCTCATTTTTGAATGGTAACAATCCTAAAAAACAAGTGCAAAAATTATCCACTTTTTGGGGGAAGTTGTTATACCCTGTCAGTAAGTTTTATTCCAATATGATCATATTAACTAGCATTTTATAGGAAAAAGAAAATCCTCTCCAGGTCAAAATGACCCGAACAACATGAGGGTTAACATTAACCACTTGTAGTGTTGGAGTGTTTCTATAGTTTGTTCTGTCGCAGGACTCTGGTTCTGCCCTGTCGGTCGTTCTGTGAAGTGGCTCGTGAGGGCTGTGAGCCCGTGCTGCAGATGTTTAACGCGTCCTGGCCGGAGCTCCTGCGCTGCTCTCAGTTCACCAACAACATGGGAACGAACGCTGAAAACACGCCGCTCTGCTACACGCCGCGACACGCCAGAGGAAAGCTCTGTGAGTGCTCGTCCAGTACTGGAATCACGCCTGGAATCACGCCTGGAATGGTGACGCTCTGATCGCTTGTCTTTTTGTGATTTTGTCTTAAGCTGCGTGTGGAAGAAGCGATCACTTCCTGTGTGCGACCGGAATATGCATCCCCCTGAAACTAGTGTGCAATGGATACAACGACTGCGACGACTGGAGCGACGAGGCCGACTGCAGTAAGTGTGTGCTTCTCATTTTCTTAGTTGTGCATTAGATCCAGCCCCATAAAATATGAGATAAGGAAGCAAGGAAAGAAAATGAGGATGGAGAAATTGATGGAAAACCTGCAGTGCATCAGTGCTGCCCACTTTTTCAGTGCCGCTGGTTCCAGAAGTATTTTTCCATTCATTTTTTCCCATAGGGATTTTAAACGTCTTCATTTAAGTATTATAATCCATGGACCAAATCAGCCAGCTATGAAGAGAATCACAACATTACAAACTTTGATTTGAAGCAAAAAAAGTGCAACATGTATTGCAAAATATGCATAGTATTTTGAGAGCATGGGGAGACTGACTTGATTATGTCATTTGTGGTGCTTCATGAGAGTGTGGGAGCTAAAGAGTGCTTTTTGGCAGGATTTGCTCACTGCAACTCCCTGATTGGTGGAATTTTCTTTACAGCATCATGGGTAAGGTAGTTTTTCTCCAGGGATTCTGCTGTTAAAAATGATTATTTAAAACATATATTGAGATAATGTGAACAGATGCCTTTAACAGAAGCAAATGCCAGCAGGTCTGTCTTTAAAGGTTTGTAAGTTGTTAAAAATCTATTTCCCTATGGGAAAAAATGAATGGCATTTTTACTTCCGGAACCTGACTGTTGCACTCTGTTTAATAAATTTCTTGACACTTCAGAGCGTCATCAGCTGCGCTCAAGGGATCTGCCCTTATGCTGCTAAGGATTGGTTATTCATAATAAAAATTAATAAAACAAGATGCCCTGTTCAAAATATGATTTATTTAAACTGCAATCACAAATTAAAATGACTGTGACAGATGGAGAAGAATTTGTACATTATCAGTTTTTCAACAAGAAAAACTGCCTCCTCGCTCAAAGCTCCTCTGAAAGCTTCCTCGTTCCTCGCCTCCTCACGATGCAATTAGAGAATCAAGACGTCCTTCATGATGGCTGAGTTTGATCGATATCCGGGTCACGGCCGGAGGACGAGGAGCGAGGAAATGAGGGAGCATAAGCTTGAGTATTGAGAAGCACCTGTGCTCACACACAGTAAAGCAGTTGCTGATTCCTGGGAGTGCAGTATGTGATTTGCATACACACATTGAAGAACCACACATTCTCTTTCATTCATTGTGATCCTCTCGCTCTGTCGTTTGTCCAGCTTGTGCGGATGGTCAGTATTTGTGTACCACCAGTCGCTGTATCAGTTCTGATCTTCTGTGCGACGGCTACGATGACTGTGGTGATCTGAGTGATGAGCAAAACTGTGGTGAGTTCTAGAGCTGTCAGAGTTAACATGTTAACACACGTGTTGTCTTGTTGGAGTGTGTAAAGAGGACTTTGTGCTGCTCTGATCAACTGGGTCTGATGACTCTGAACTCTAAAGTTGCTGCTTACCTATAAAGACTTTCTGCTTGTGTTTCATTTAATTTGAGACATAATTCAGAAATAATGTGCCCTCTGTGCTGTGCTGTAGTGTGTGACCTGACTAAAGAGCATCGCTGTGGAGAAGGACACTGTATTCCTCGAGACTGGCTCTGTGACGGAGATCATGACTGCCTGGACAAAAGTGACGAGCTGAACTGCTGTGAGCCGCTGCACATCACACTCACAACACACACACACAGACACACACACACACTCACTCACTCACTCACACACAAACACACACACTAAAAAGTGAAGTGAAGTGACCAAGTGTGGTGACCCATACTTGGAATTTGTTCTCTGCATTTAACCCATCCAAGTGCACACACACAGTAGTAAACACACACCCGGAGCAGCTGGGGGTTCGGTGCTTTGCTCAAGGGTCTCAGCTCAGTCATGGTATTGAGGGTGGAAGAGAGCACTGGTTATTCAGTCCTGCCAGACCTGAGACTCAAACCCGCAACCTTCGGGTTACAAGTCCAACTCACTAACCATTAGGCCACGACTGCCCCTTACAGAGCGTTTGTAACCTTGCAGGACATTAATGTGTGTGTGTGTGTGTGTATGTGTGTGCGTGTGCGTGTGCGTGTGTGTGTGTGTGTGTAGCGTGTAAGTCCCAGGGTTTAGTGGAGTGCAGGAACAGGCAGTGTATTCCCAGCGCCTTCCGCTGTGATGGTGAAGATGACTGTAAAGATGGCAGTGATGAAGAGAACTGCACACAACAACAGAGTGAGTTGAAACACACGCACACTCACACACACACACACACTCACTCGCACGCTCGCTCGCTCACACACACACACACACACTCACACACACACACACTCACTCACACACACTCACACACACACACACACACACACACACACACACACACACACACTCTCACTCACTCACTCACACACTCACTCACTCACTCACTCACTCACTCACTCACTCT
>NW_015540840.1:185778-188170 GCF_001515605.1 Sinocyclocheilus anshuiensis | reverse complement strand
ACTCTAGCCGCTGCATTTTGGACTACCTGTAGCTTGTTTATTGAAGATGCAGGACAACCACCTAGCAGTGCATTACAATAGTCCAGTCTAGAGGTCATGAATGCATGAACTAGCTTTTCTGCATCAGAAACAGGTATCATGTTTCGTAACTTGGCAATGTTTCTAAGATGGAAGAATGCTGTTTTTGTAACATGGGAAATATGATTTTCAAAAGACAAGTTGCTATCTAATATAACACCCAGATTTTTGACTGTAGAGGAAGTAACAGTACATCCGTCTAGTTGCAAATTGTAATCCAAGAGATTCTGTGTACTGTCTTTTGGTCCAATAAGTAATATCTCTGTCTTATCCGAATTTAATAGGAGAAAATGACTGGTCATCCAATATTTTATATGTTTAACACAACTTGCCAACTTGGATAGTTTAGAAATTTCATCTGGTCGTGATGAAATATATAACTGAGTATCATCGGCATAGCAGTGGAAACTAATTCCATGTTTTCTAATAATGTTGCCAAGTGGCAGCATGTATATTGAAAATAACAGAAGGCCTAACACGGATCCTTGCAGCACCCCATAATTTACTGATGTTAACTTGGATTTTTCACCATTTAAGTAGACAAATGGTAACGGTCTGCTAAGTATGATCTAAACCACCGTAATGCCTGTCCCTGAATACCAGTGTAATTTTGTAGTCTGCCTAAGAGTATGTCATGGTCTATAGTGTCGACACTAAGATCGAGTAAAACTAGTATTGAGACACATCCTTGGTCAAAAGCAAGAAGTAAGTCATTTGTAATTTTAACAAGTGTAGTTTCTGTGCTATGGTGGGGCCTGAATCCTGACTGAAATTCTTCATAGAGATCATTTTTTTGCAGGAAGGAGCACAATTGAACAGACACAAATTTTTCAAAAATTGTAGACATAAACGGAAGATTTGAGATGGGTCTGTAATTTGCCAGTTCACTAGGATCTAGTTGTGGTTTCTTAATAAGAGGCTTAATAACCGCCAGTTTGAATGGTTTTGGGACGTGACCTAAAGACAACGACGAGTTAATAATATTGAGAAGCGGTTCTTCTGCTACAGGTAACAACTCTTTCAGTAATTTAGTGGGTACAGGATCTAACAGGCATGTTGTTGGTTTAGATGCAGTGATAAGTTTATTTAGCTCTTCCTGTCCTATAGTTGTAAAGCACTGCAGTTTATCTTTTGGTGCGATGAATGAAGCTGAAGTATTAGACGCTGTAGAATCTACATTTGTTATTTTATTTCTGATGTTATCTATTTTATCAGTGAAGAAATTCATAAAGTCATTACTATTAAACTGTGAGGGAATATTTAGATCGGGTGGCGTCTGGTTATTTGTTAATCTAGCCACTGTGCTAAATAAAAACCTTGGATTGTTTTGGTTATTTTCTATGAGTTTGTGGATATGCTCGGCCCTGGCAGCTTTTAGAGCCTGTCTATAGCTGGACATACTGCTTTTCCATGCAATTCTAAAAACTTCCAAGTTATTGTTCACAACTTTCTTTCTGTCTCTCAGCTCAGGGGTTGTGTCCTCCTGGTCAGTCCAGTTGTACTTCAACCTCCTGCTCCTCTGGCTGTCATGGAAACACGTCATGTGACCTGCGCAACACTGGCAACAACTGCAGTGAGTGAAACGACAGGCCTCTGACCTCTAGCTAAACACAGAGCGCTGCACAGTTTCCCATGATTGCTTTAGATTTAGTGTTAATGTTTGTGTGTCACAATGGTACTTTGACACCATTGTGTGTGTGTGTGTCAGGTGGCTGTGAGCCCATCTCTCTGGAGATCTGCATGAATCTGCCCTATAACTCCACCCGCTTTCCCAACTATCTGGGTCATCACTCTCAGAAGGAGACGTCTGTGAGCTGGGAGTCCTCGCTCTTTCCTGCACTCGTTCAGACAAACTGCTACAAATATCTCATGTTCTTTGCGTGTACGGTGCTTGTGCCCATGTGTGACCCTGTAACGCAGCAGAGAGTGCCGCCCTGCAGGTCAGCCTGTGTATGTGTGTGTATATGCACCCCTATAATTTTATATACAGTGGGGAAAATATTTATTTGATCCCCTGCTGATTTTGTAAGTTTGCCCACTTACAAAGAAACGAAGGGTCTGTAATTTTTATGGTAGGTTTATTTTAACGTATAGAGAGAGAATACCAACCAAAAAAATCCAGAAAAAACATTATATAAAGGTTATTAGTTGATTTGCATTTCAGTGAGTGAAATAAGTATTTGATCCCCAAGCAAATCATGACTTAGTACTTGGTGCAGAAACCCTTGTTTGTAAGCACAGAGGTCAGACGTTTCTTGTAGTTGGTCACCAGGTCTGCACACACCTCAGGAGGGATTTTGATCCACTCCTCTTT
>NW_015540840.1:184070-185680 GCF_001515605.1 Sinocyclocheilus anshuiensis | reverse complement strand
TGGCTGTTGTTTGGCAACTCGAAGTTTCAGCTCCCTCCACAGATTTTCTATAGGATTGAGGTCTGAGACTGGCTAGGCCTCTCCATGACCTTAATGTGCTACCAAGCTTCTTGCTGATGGTCTTGTAGCCCATTCATGCTTTGACAGCTCTTTGGTCTTGCCCATGGTGGTGGGAGAGGTTGGAGTGGAAGATACAGATTGTGTGGACAGATGTTTTATACACCTAAAGAGCTGACATTAGGAGTAACTTCTTAAAGTGGCAGGACTAATCTGTGTTCCACATGGGCACATGACCAGTCTGTGGGAGCCTGAACTCTTGCTGGTTGGTAGGGGATCAAATATTTATTTCACTCACTGAAATGCAAATCAATCTCTAACCTTTATATAATGTGTTTTTTCTGGATTTTTTGGTTGGTATTCTGTCTCTATCTGTTCAAATAAACCTATCATAAAAATTACAGACCCTTCGTTTCTTTGTAAGTGGGCAAACTAAAATCAGCAGGGGATCAGATAAATATTTTACCCACTGTATAATAGACACTGAAAACTGTGTGTGTGTATCAGGTCTTTGTGTAGGATTTCAAAGGAACGATGTGAATCAGTGCTAGGAATTGTGGGATTACAGTGGCCTGAGGATACAGACTGCACTCAGTTTCCAGAGGAAGGTCAAGCAAATAGTTCCTGTTTGCTTCCCGACCCGGAAGTGAACGGTCAGTGCGCAGTCAAGCTAATACTTATATTTGAACCAGCTATCTTTTATTTGAACTGTTGGTGGCGCTTGAGTGTTTGAGTGTGAGAGCACAAAATTTCCAGCAGAAATGTTCAGACCATCTTCATCAATGCGCTAAACGTCACTTGTTTTTAACCTTACACTTCTATTGGCTGCCCTTGACTCCCATCTAGAAATGACAAAAGTTCAACAGATACAGTACAACAAATGCACATGCCATCAAGTCACATTTGTTTCTGTTGAGCTTTTTACAATACAGATTATTCCAAAACAGCTTCACAGTAATAAACAGAAAAAAATATGTTTTAAAATGCATCAATTATGAGACAAATTCAATTTCAGCTGTAAAGCAGCTCTACAGAAGACAATAGAGTCATTATTCAGATCAATTCAGATCAATGAATTTAAGATAATTCAGTAACCTGTACAGTTTCCCATGAGGGTTAGATGATCGTGTGTGTGTGTGTGTGTGCGTTTCAGAGTGCTCACCCAGTCACTTTAAATGCCGCTCGGGAAGATGTGTCCTCTCATCCAAACGCTGTGATGGACACACAGACTGTGACGACGACAGTGACGAGAAAACATGCGGTGAGTAAAAATACACACTCACATGACATGATAGACAGCATTATTATCCCGCTCACAAATATACACAGTGTTTCCTGTGTGTGTCTGTCACTAGGGTGTGTGGAGCGGGGCTTGTGGGAATGTCCCGGAGACAAAACCTGCATCCATCACAACGTGATCTGTGACGGCTTTCCTGACTGCAGCCAACAGGAGGACGAGAAGAACTGCTGTGAGTGACCAACACACACACACACACACACACACACACTCACACACACACTCACTCTCTCACTCACTCACTCACTCACTCACA
>NW_015540840.1:180113-180692 GCF_001515605.1 Sinocyclocheilus anshuiensis | reverse complement strand
CACTTTAAATACTTTAAATGCCGCTCGGGAAGATGTGTCCTCTCATCCAAACGCTGTGATGGACACACAGACGACAGTGATGACAGCGACGAGGAAACATGCGGTGAGTAAAACGCACACACACACACAAACACACACACACACACACACACACAAACACACACACACACACACACACGGACACACACGCACACACACACACACACACACAGAAACACGCACACACACACTGCACACTCTCATGTGTTTGTTTTCAGCTGCATGTAGCAGTCACGAGATGGAGTGTAATAATCATCAGTGTGTTCACCGATCGCTGTGGTGTGACGGCAGGAGACACTGCTCTGACAGCTCAGACGAGTGGAACTGTGGTAAGAGTTCCATCAACTCAACTTCTGCCTGCTGATCTTTACATTTTAAATCATGTTAATGTCATCTGTGATCATACAGCAACTGCAGACAGACTGAAGTGTATTGTTGTAAAAACAATGATGTTAAGATGGTGACCCATTAGTAAGTGATAGCCGGCTCACTGTGTGTGTGTGTGTGTGTGTGTGTGTGTGTGTGTGTGTGTGTGTGTGT
>NW_015540840.1:179086-179666 GCF_001515605.1 Sinocyclocheilus anshuiensis | reverse complement strand
ACCAGCACAGTTTACACGTCACGTTTTGGTAACGGTACGGTTCACTTGGAACCCCAACCGAGGTGGTACTAAAAAAAAGTACCAGGTACCAGGTACTGTACCCAGTGGAAAACCCCCCAAAAGTGAACCGTACCGAGCCGTACCGTGCCGTACCATGCAATGGAAAAGCACCAATAGAGTACTAGTAGAGTAGAGTACTTTTCGCACTCTCCAGAAAAACACTGCAGAACCCTGATCTAATATATTACAAGTCTTAAAGATCTTTCTCCGTCTAAATATATTAATGATGCTGTGATTTGCAGTGAGTTATGAGGGAAATTCTGCCTGCCAGTCTCTCCTGTACAAACAATATTTAACAGTCATTCGTTCAAATGACGGCGAGTCCTGTGTGTGTGTGTGTGTGTGTGTGTGTGTGTGTGTAGTTCTCCTCTCTCTGCACACGCGGTGCTGGACGTGTCGTCTGCTGCGGGACGGAGGCGCTGGCTGCATGTCGACCCAGACTGGAATCCACAGAACATGTTTCCTCTACAGGGCCTGCTGGAAAAGCGAGGGTGAGTGTGTGTGTGTGTGTGTGTGTGTG
>NW_015540840.1:173091-178848 GCF_001515605.1 Sinocyclocheilus anshuiensis | reverse complement strand
GCATTTGGAAATAATATGACTAAATCAAATGTTCACATCCCATTAGCTACATTTGAGGGTTGTACAACCCCAGCATTTTGTGAAATGCTATCAAATCAAGAACCTGTGATTTGTTCATTCTCTTTAACCTTTATATAATTGACTAAAGTACAAAGAGAAAATTTCCATTGTTTTCCCTGGCCAACTTAATTTTATTTTCAGCAGTTTGTGATTGTTGTTGTCTGATTCTCCTTTTCATGACTGACACATGTTCAATAAGAGACGGATCTGGACTGATCTAGCACATTCAATCTGTGTCTATGAAACCACGCTGTTGTAGCACATGCAGAACGAGACCTGGCATTGTCTTGATCTAATAACCATGGACTTCCCATGAAAGACGTCATCTTGATGGCAGTATATGTCTCTGGACAATTTCAGTATATGCCTCCATGTCAGTGGTACCTTCACACATATGCCAGTCACTCATGCCGTTTGCTCTGATAAACCCGTATGCCGTGACAGATGTTTGCTTCTGCATCTGGATGCTCCCTTTGATCTTTGGCTCTGAGAACTCGACATCCATTGTGGACTCATCTGAGCAAGTCAAGTCAAGTCACCTTTATTTATATAGCGCTTTTAACAATACAGATTGTGTCAAAGCAACTGCACAGCATTCATTAGGGAAATTGTGTTTTAAAAAATGCAAAAAGACAATAGTTAACACTAAATTTTTAGTTAAAGGCAGTTCATCATTGAATTCAGTGATGTCATCATCCAGCTCAGTTCAGTTTAAATAGTATCAGTGCAATCAAGTCGACGATATTGCTGGAAATTAAGTGTCCCCAACTAAGCAAGCCAGAGGAACCAAAACTCCATCGTGCTGTGATGTTGGGAAATGTCAACACCTGTTGATGCTTTATTTTTCGTTAATTTAACCACTGTATTGAATAAATACCTGGGGTTATGTTTGTTTTCTTCTAAAAGAGACGAAAAATAATCAGATTTAGCTGTTTTTAATGCTTTTCTGTAGGATAGGGTACTTTCCCGCCAAGCAATACGAAATACCTCTAGTTTTGTTTTCCTCCAGCTATGCTCCATTTTCCGGGCTGCTCTCTTTAGGAGAGTAATGCAACCTTTTCACTTTTATTTTGTCCCAACGTTTTTGGAGTGTGTTGCAGCCATCAAAATAAAAATTTGTTTATATTTACAAAATACATTTAAGTTAGTCAGTGAAAACTTCGGAAATCTTTTCTTTGTACTTTTGTCAGTTAAATAAAAGCTAAAGAGCATTAACAAATCACAGATTCTTGATTTTATTGCATTTTACAAAATGACTCAACTTTTCTGGAATTGGGGTTATATTATAGATGCTTGCTTGTAATAATTATCAGTGTTGGTGAAAGTTACTTTTAAAAGTAATGCATTATAATATTGCATTACTCCCTAAAAAAGTAACTAATTGCATTACTTAGTTACTTTTTTATGGAAAGTAATGTGTTGCATTACTTTTGTGTTACTTTTGCTTTACTTTTTTTCATCTGGGCTGGGCTTGCTTTTATATATATATATATATATAACGGAGGCCAGCGAGTAGGTGCTGTGCAGGTAAACCTCACTCCCCTGATCTCAAGAGATGTACTAGCGACTGATGTTAGAGGCTGCAGTCTTTAGCCTCCTTGTTAGTGCGCCTGCCTCCCATGCCGGAGACTCGGGTTCGAGACCCACTCGGAGCGAGAACATGGTGTGGCAGTGAGAACCCGGGAGAGAGGGGTTACATATATATATATATATATATTAAAAAGTTCTATTTTTGGCAAATGTTAAATCCCTTTCAGACCAAAAGTAAAATGAATAAGCCTCAGGCTGAAGGAAGTGTAAATTCACGTCTGTACAATAGAGAGTGCATTTGAGCTGTGCTGTTGTTCTGGATTGCATGAAGAATAGGACGGTTGTGGCTAGAGGGGATACAGCTACAGCCGATAAGTAACAATAAATTAAATTTGCTACGTATAAAATTGTTTTAACATCTACACCAACCCAGACCTAAACCTACCACTCACAATAATGCAAATACAGTTATTACTGTTGTTCAGCGGGACAAAAATTACACAATATTAATGTGCACATGCCGAGTGGCAGTAGCTGTATCCCATCTAGCCTTAACCGAATAGGACGCAGGAGAAGAAAGTTCAACACTACAAACACAAATGTTTGTCTAAAGTCAGTTTTGCTTATTAGTATGGTTAAATTGGATCATTGAAGGTCAGCAGCAAAGATATTGGTTAATAAAATGAGATTAAATACATAAAGGATATTTGTGTTATTTATCATACTCAATTATTGCAGGTTTGTGTCATATTCTGAGTTTGCATTTCGCTGTTTTTATTCATTTTGAGGAATACTGAATCTGTTTCTGTGCGAGTGAGATGAGTAAATACATGTTGACATTAGTCTGGAACTACAGAAATATCATGTTCACACAGCGCTCACAACGCCTCTGCACTCACTCCTGATTCCTCTCAACATTAATACATGAGTGTGTGTGTGTGTATGTGTGTGTGTGTGTGTGTGTGTTTTACTGCACACACACGACAGCAGCAAAAATGCAACACGCTCCATGTTAAATATGTTTGGAAACTCAGTCCATCAGATGACACTGATCAACATCATTTCCTGTCTGCAGGCAGAGCTGCACATCATCCAAGAAGATCTCACTGAAGTGCACAAGAGACAGTATGTATGAGCGGCACACACACACTCACACACACCTCTGCTGGCCATAAGACACTGTTTCGTCCTTCATGGACCTTTTTCACATTTGCGCGATTCTCAGCAGCGGAAGTCGTCATAGTTGGGTTAATTTGAAGAGCAGTGAATGGGAGAGTACCACACATATATTTTTTGCATTCCCATTTGCTCAAATAGCAAAAGAAAAACTCCACGATAGTGTCTTCATGACTTTCAATAAAAGGGAAAAAACTGAGAGAGACTGATAACGGCAGTCAGAAGAGAGAACGATGTCAAATTTACCGTCCCTCCCACAGACGCTGCATTAGAAACATCCTCGAATTAGCGTTAACTGTTTTTTTGTAATTTGATGCAAAGGTGATACAATACAAAGAATAGTGCTATAAATGTACATAAATTAAAAAAAAATACAAATATGAAAAACCTTTGAGGTTTTACGATGCTGATGACCGTTAAACGCGTCATCACAGTTTTGTGAAAAGGGTCCATTCTCTCTGTTTGTCCTCTGTGTTTCAGAATGTGGCCGTCGGCCTGCTGCCCGGATGGTGAAGAGGATTCTGGGAGGCCGCACTAGTCGTCCGGGCCGGTGGCCGTGGCAGTGCTCTCTACAGAGTGAACCCAGCGGACATATCTGTGGCTGTGTGCTCATCGGGAACAAGTGGGCACTAACTGTAGCGCACTGCTTTGAGGGGTGAGAACACACACACGCACACAAACACACACGCACACACACACACACACACACTCACACACACACAAACACACAGGCACTCACACACACACACACACACACACAACAGTGGCATTCCGTCCATACAAGCTGCAAATGCTCCGCATACCCAGGCCATTTGAGAGAATAAGTTCACGGATAATTCATATAAATATGATTATAAGTTGATCCCTTGTCATTTGAAATGTAGCTTAAAGAGTTAGGAATAAGTACGTACAATGATTTATTTGCCAAACGGCAGTAATTTTCTTTAAATCTACGTCAATGACGGAAGCTTCCGGGGTGAGCGGATTCTCCGCAGCTTTCAATTCAATTCAATTAAAGTTTATTTGTACAGAGCTTTTCACGATACAAATCATTGCAAAGCAACTTTACAGCAAATTCAGTTTCTACAATATTTAGAGGTAGCTTATCAGTGGTGACTGTCAGTTAATGTACATATGGCAGAAATGTACGGAAAAATCAATTAAAGACGCAATCAAACAGACGATGAACACTATTAACAGCAATTATTATATGTTGCAATCAAACTTATAGCAAAATGTGGTAGTTCTGTATGTTGTTTCTTTCTCGTCTCCGCTCTGTTGCTCTGACTCGTCAGGATTGTAGTGCGTTCTCAGTGATTTACTGGTCTGCGGCTGATTTAATGCGCGAGGTAAGCTGTCAGCGAAGCGCTCGCCCAAGCAGATCTCGATTGTCGAGAATCACATTGTGTTTGATGCAAAACCAACTCGACTAAATCAAAAGAAAAAAACATTGTAACTGTATATTTTTGTTTTCTCAAGCAAAGCAAATTTTAAAAGTCCACTGAAAACATATCTTCTTACATTTTTGGTCACAGACAACGTATGTTGAAGATATACGTTATTGTCAACGTTATTGCCTAAGCGGTAAATTAAAAATATATATGTTTATAAAAACGTGGGCTATATAAAATTGTAATAATAACAAAACATCATATTGTTCCCTTTGTTTTGCGTATGCTCGTGTCGCTTACAGTTAAAGTCCTTCTCTGATTTTATTATTGTTTGCAAGGTTGCAACGTTACTTTGCAATATTTTAAATATTTTTGTTATGAGTAGTGTCACCCGGGTGGGAGTTTTAACTCCTATTCACTGGGAATAAAAAAATTATTTAACTGATGCAGAGAGACATATAGACCGGGGGAATCCCCCCATCTCCCCACCCTCTGATTACGTATCATAACATAACTTCACGAGTTCACACTTACATATAATTAGTTGAAGTATAGTAATGCGTAGTTGGCGTGCTGTCCAGGGAAGGGCTCCGAGCTCGGGAATGGCCCAAACCCAGAGTACCCCCCCAAAAAGCAATTGAGCGAAGGACAGCCGCCAGACTAAGGACCCCCCCACAAAAAAAATAAGCACTGAGATCTGGCGGGGGCTGGTGTTTGAGATGCCGGAAGAGCCTACGTACTCTGGTGAGCGACTTATGCATTGGAAGGGTGAGCCCTTCCGGCCGATGGGGAGGAGCAGCGTGATTGTAAAGCCTGACCAGGAGGGCCCGAGTTGCCTCGACTGGAACAGCTCACGGTGTTGCGTACGGTCCCTACTGGCTGACAAGCCCCTGCTGATCAGTGGGCAGAGGGCAAGTAGCTGACCGAGAGGGCCCATGAAGCCTCCGACTGGAGATCAAGACTCAGGACGACGGACGAGTGGGTCCTCTCGGTTTGGCAAGGAGGACTCTCACGACATCCGACGGGAGTTCAATACTCACGGCATCAGATGGGTGAGCCTCGCCTGTAGTCGACAGAGAAACATATTTGCTCCACCGGGAGCGCTCTTGCAGCATCTGACAGGGAGTTCAATGCTCAGAACAATTTGAGTTGCCTAAAAGGGTAGATGCTATGAGGATTACTTTACGTAATTGTTTGACAAATTCAATAAGCTGCTTCTGATAACATGTCAGAAAATTTTCGTGCTGCTTTGCATCCGAAAGTTAAGCGCACGACAAAATAGAATTTCCTGTGCCAGCGTACCCCAAATAAATGGCATGAATCTGGATGGATAGGCATAGCTTTGAAAGCTGAGGTGATGTCAACTTTTGCCAGCCAAGTGCTAAGACCCATGATTTTATCATATTGATTGCATGATCAATGTCCTACTATTGAGAGAGAATTAGTCAAGAAATCGAGGTGTTTATGCTTGAAAACGGGGAGTTATGCGGAACTGTTTGTTATATGAGTCTTATCACTCAGCATACCTGGTTAAAAATGTCACCGCTCGCCACTGACACACACTCACACACACACACAAACACACACACACACACACACA
>NW_015540840.1:169708-173081 GCF_001515605.1 Sinocyclocheilus anshuiensis | reverse complement strand
CTCACTCACGCACACACACACACACACACACACACACACTCACACACTCACACTTGCATGGTTTTCTACCCAACATTCAGTTTAATTGATTCAACACTGAACTAAATTGATCTGAATAATGAGAACTGCTTTACAGCTGAAAGCTGTGCAGTATTAACACTGTTATTTTCCTGTTTATCACTGTGAAGCGGCTTTGAATCAGTCTGTATTGTATAAAGTGCTATAGAGATAAATGTGGCTTGACTAGTCAGTGTAAGTCATGTTAGATTGATGTGTTTTATGCGTGTGCAGGCGTGAGAGCACAGACGTGTGGAAAGTGGTTCTTGGCATCAATAATCTGGATCATCCATCTCCATACATGCAATCGCGGCATGTCAAAAGCATCATCGTCCACTCGCGCTACAACCGGGCCGTGGTGGACTACGACATCAGCGTGCTGGAGCTGGAGACCAAGGTGGAGGTGACCAGTTACGTGCGTCCTGTCTGTCTGCCTGGCCGCGGACAGCTGCCCAAAGCTGACCAGTACTGCCACATCACGGGCTGGGGTCACATGGGGAAGAAAAGTGAGTGGAGCACACACACACACACACACACATGTGAGGGGTCAAAGGTGACAGAATGAGCATGTTTAGGCGAACAATCCCTTTAATGGATTATTCAGTGATTAGATTTAGTTGAGTAATTATATGCTGATACTAGTAGTGTTGGCAGTAGGGCTGTGCAAAAAATCGAATGCTACAGCTCTGTGTAGTAAATGCCGCTCCATCTGAAAGCACGTGCTGGAGATTTACTACTAATCACAGGAGCGGCTTTACTGATGAGATGCGCATTTGAATTTTTGCACAGCCCTAGTTGGCAGAGCTGTAGTTGTCCTATAAAGCTGAGCAGCTCTTTCCAGCACTGATGCTGATGTAGATTTATGTGCTAGATGCTGCTAGTTTTCTCTCAGCGTGAGCTCCTGCAGCCAGTGATGCAGTGACTGATGGACAGTGCTGGGTAGTGACTGATTACATATAAATGTAAATTTAAATACTCGTAATCAGACTACATTACTTTTGTTACTTTTTGTTACTTACGAACCCCCTGCAGTTTGGTAAATCTTGATGTAATGTTTAATGCACTTCATGTTGTTAATAACGAACGGAATATATTTTCTTTCATTTTGTATTTTTATATCAATATGGTATAACAGGGTGTCCGCGGCGTCTTAAAAAGTATTAAAAGTTGATAAATCAATTTAGAGAAAATTAAGGCCCTTAAAAAGTATTAAAAAGTATTAATGCCATTTTCCAAGGTATTCAATTTTGTATCATCTTTTCATGATGTATATTTGTCGAATAGTGGGGTTCTGTGTAGTTTATTTAAGGAATCCCGCAAGATTTGACATCATGTGTTACGGCGCTCACTGACTGACTGCGCCGCTGCTGATAGCGCGGGGCTTATTGATCCCGCTCTCGCTGAACTGCTGACCATTACCGCACGCTCCCATCCGCTCCCGCGATTTCTGTGTCCGCTCCCGCAAACATTCTAATATTGTATATAATTTATCAGGGTGCAGCTTTCAATATGTGGGATATTTAAATCCCTTTTCAATGAGCACTCGCAGTCGCAGTTCACTTTCACTTTCGATTTCGCGATCGCGCGCGCACTGTGTAAACGATAAAAGATATTTGTCAATGAGCTCGGGATCTGTTGAGAAGCAAATTCTCCAACACCTTGTCAGTTGTCTCTCCTTACTTTTGACCCCGTGATCAGTCAAAATCTGACTTCTGCAGCTCGTGTTGGATGCAGGGTTGTTGTTGTTGTTTTTTTCCACGAAATTGGGCTGCTTTTAAACTTGCCATGGGTTGATTTTCCCCAGTGGGTTAAATGTTTGAATGTTTTGGGCCACACTAGTAGGAAGCATTTGAGCTGTGTTTATGATAAATGTGCATATCAGTGACTGTAAAATATGTATTTTAGGGATGGAAATGACATCTTTATATTTGGGACAAGGTAATTGCGCTACTTTGGTCAGTTTTTTTTTTTACTGGCATGGGCTTGGGATGCTTAATTAAACTGATGTAATAGTTGTGATCATTATTTGACCTTCCATGATCATTCAGACACGATCAGGTGCAGTACTGACACTCTGTCAAGTGTGCATCAAATCAAGCACTCCGTAATCACAGGTAAACCGTCTGATCAGTCAGGTGTTCGTCATGAGAAGTGCTCCACAAAACAGCTATGGTTTGCAGACAGTTATAAGAGTTGATGTGACAAATACATCTTTTTAATATACCTTGTGAACTCATTGTCCCGTTAGCTCGGAGAGCTTTATTTATATTTTGTGCTTCGTTTCCCCCTTCTGAATTATGTTGTATTGATAAGGAGTTATCACAAAGTAAGTCTGTTTAGTTGTGCTATCTTACAATCAATATATAGTAAATGTAAGTTAAAGTTTCGCCAATGTAACCGGTTAAAACTTGGAGTGGCGATGAGGTCTTAAAAGGTATTAAATTTAACTCCACGATTCCTGTATATACCCTGTATAAGATTATCCTATTTAAATCAATGTGATAAATGAGTTAGGTCAAAATTAATCCAAAAGTAGTCTGATTATATAATAAATAATAATAATAATAATACATTTTATTTAAAGGCGCCTTTCAAAGCACTCAAGGACACCGTACAGTGGAGTGATAATCATAAAATCAAAACAACAATACAACAACTATTGACGTTAAATAATTTGAAATTAATCAGAGAAAGCTAATTTAAACAAGTAAGTTTTAACATAAAATAATTTAAAATTGATCAGAGAAAGCTCATTTAAACAAGTAAGTTTTAAGACATGATTTAAAAGTAGGCAGACAGTCACTTTCTCGTATAGATTGTGGAAGAGAATTCCAGAGATTAGGAGCAACACAACTAAATGCCCTAGACCCCATAGTAGCTAAACAAACAGAAGGTGCAACAAGGGAAACAGATGAAGAAGATCTGAGAGTACGCTTCGGGATGTAAATATGAAGCAAATCAGAGAGATATGGTGGTGCAAAATTATGAAGAGCTTTAAAAGTGAGAAGTAGAATCTTGTACTCTACTCGATATTTAACAGGAAGCCAGTGAAGATGGTAGAGAACTGGAGTGATATGCTCGATGGAGGAGGTTCTAGTAATTATACGGGCAGCTGAATTTTGGACCAATTGAAGTTTGTAAGGTAGCCCAAAGAGGAGAGATTTACAATAATCAATGCGCGAGGTAACTAGAGCATGTAAAAGAATAGCTGTGGAATTTGGTTTGAGAAATGGACGAAGGCGGCTGATGTTCCTTGAATAGAGATACGCAGACTGAGTAATATTATTCACATGCTTTTCAAAAGATAAAGTACTAT
>NW_015540840.1:165799-167700 GCF_001515605.1 Sinocyclocheilus anshuiensis | reverse complement strand
GGACACCGTACAGTTGAGTGGTAATCATAAAATCAAGACAACAAACAACAACTATTGACATTAAATACTTTAAAATTGATCAGAGAAAGCTAATTTAAACAAGTAAGTTTTAAGACATGATTTAAAAGTAGGCAGACAGTCACTTTCTCGTATAGATTGTGGAAGAGAATTCCAGAGATTAGGAGCAACACAACTAAATGCCCTAGACCCCATAGTAGCTAAACAAACAGAAGGTGCAACAAGGGAAACAGATGAAGAAGATCTGAGAGTACGCTTCGGGATGTAAATATGAAGCAAATCAGAGAGATATGGTGGTGCAAAATTATGAAGAGCTTTAAAAGTGAGAAGTAGAATCTTGTACTCTACTCGATATTTAACAGGAAGCCAGTGAAGATGGTAGAGAACTGGAGTGATATGCTCGATGGAGGAGGTTCTAGTAATTATACGGGCAGCTGAATTTTGGACCAATTGAAGTTTGTAAGGTAGCCCAAAGAGGAGAGATTTACAATAATCAATGCGCGAGGTAACTAGAGCATGTAAAAGAATAGCTGTGGAATTTGGTTTGAGAAATGGACGAAGGCGGCTGATGTTCCTTGAATAGAGATACGCAGACTGAGTAATATTATTCACATGCTTTTCAAAAGATAAAGTACTATTGAGGACGACACCCAGACTTTTAACCTGAGCAGATGGGGAGATTATAGAGTTATCAACAGAAAGTGAAAAACTATTGGATTTTGACAAATTAGATTTGGTACCAAGAAGGAGAATCCACATGAAAAGTCGGCTAATCCACATTGTTGAATACAAACTCCAGGGTAACTCTGAGAAAATGGAACGTCGTCAAAAGCCACGTTAGGTAGCGTCAGGTTAATCAGTCAGGTGCAAATTAAGAATCACTGAGCTGCTGATTCTGTTTTTGGATAAAACAGTCCCATTGATCCCTTTAGTTAAAACTGAGTTGCTGATTTCCCTCTGTGAAAACAGAGCGTCATCAGAGGCCGTGTTTGGATGCGTCAGGTTAACCAGTCAGTAAAGATCACTGAGTTGCAGATTTCCTGAATTAGGTATAAACGATCCTTTGATCCTTCTAGTTAAAAACGACCAGAAAAGGCAACAGTAATCAAACATTTTAAATAAACAAGCAAACTAAAACTGTCGAGGAGCAGTGGCAGCAGTACGTGCAAGCGTTCACTCTGGAAGTGAACGCTTACTCATTACCTAAAATGAGTAATGTAATGGATCACGTTACTCACTACAATTTTTGTCGTGCAATTTGGAATCGGTAATGGACTACAATCTGTAAGTAACCTACCAGCCCTGCTGATGGATGTGTTTGTGGAAGAGTGAGTCTGTACTGCTAGACTAGACTGAAGCTGCCATGTGTTGCCACAAACGGAAATACTGTTACTGTTCAGCCAGTGGAGTATCTGGTCTTCTGCTTTGACCACTTCAGAGCAAAAATCATTGAAGTGTCAGATCGGTACCAAAGGACTGGTTCTTTTGACAGCACTAAACTGATACTTGCACTTTAATCTCTAATCACATTAGTCAGCAGGATGGTGTCAGATACTCATGTGACGGGAGAGGTGCGGATCATCTCAGTCTCTCAGTGTCAGTCTTACTTCGACATGAAGACCATCACGTCACGCATGCTTTGTGCTGGATACGAGGCGGGAACCATCGACTCGTGCATGGTGAGTGTGCGCTGCGCGTGTGTGCTCACGTGACATCATGAGTGTGTGTGTGTGTGATGAATCTGTGTGTGTTTACAGGGTGACAGCGGTGGTCCGCTGGTCTGTGAGGAGGACGACGGCCGCTGGTCTCTGTACGGTTTGACCTCCTGGGGGTCTGTGTGTTTCTCTAAGGTCCTGGGACCTGGCGTCTATGCCAATGTGACG
>NW_015540840.1:156006-164304 GCF_001515605.1 Sinocyclocheilus anshuiensis | reverse complement strand
TTTCACACACACACACACACACACACACACACACACACACTCACAGCTGGAGATGAACTGCGCTTGAACAAGGAGAACAAGACGTCTGTGAATCTGCTACCCTGATCATTCCAAAAAGAGAGAGAGAGTGTGTGAGCGTGAGCGTGAGCGTGAGCGTGTGTGAGTGTGAGCGTGAGCGTGTGTGTGTGTGTGTGTGTGGTGTGTGAATTGTGTGAATGTGAGAGAGTGTGTGTGTGTGTGTGTGTGAGTGTGAGCGTGAGCGTGTGTGGTGTGTGTGCCTGCCCTCTAGTGTGCACTCAGTTCAGTAGTGAAGAAATGGAAATTCTTCCGCAAACTCGTTTTCAAATTCATTTATTACAGTTTTTGTCATAGAATTTGTTATTTTTTATATTTTTCTTCAAGGTTAGCGTCTCTAGCGTCTCTAGCACTCCAGAGGGCGATGGTGTTTCCTACAGCAGATGTGTTCATTATCAGGCAAACATGTGGAATTGGTCTGTATGACATGCACCGCTCTTCGTCTCACTGTGGCAGTAGCGTCTCTAGCACTCCAGAGGGCGATGGTGTTTCCTACAGCAGATGTGTTCATTATCAGGCAGCTGCTGTAAACATGTGGACAGTTACACTAACCTGTTGCTCCGCCATGACAGTAGTTGAGCTGAAACAGAAACAACGCTAAAGCAGCCCTTATAGACTCAAGCTGCGTTATATATTGTGTTCTGACATGTTTCAGAACGAAAAACAACGCGAGAAACCGAGCTTCTGTAACGTGAAGCGTCTGTGATCACAAACTTCAGATAATCACACAATCATTTGCTCACTTATAAACACCAGACTGAAACAGACACTAGTAAGTGTGTGTGTGTGTGTGTTCGGCCTGCTTCACACTTCCTGCATCTGCAGCACGTCAGCAAAACAACAGCGACCATCAGTAGATGTTCACTTACACTGTTTTTGCTGCATTACAGAAACTACACTGATTTCTGGGTTACATTTATAAACAGCCATAATAAATAACAAAGTATAACAAACTGTGATTGTCACAAAAATCAATTTACACGAGGAGGGGCATCAGAATTACTCTGATATTTGAGCTGTAAACTGAGTAGAGTTTGTGTCTGTCACTGTAGCCGTCTGGTGTTTTGTGAGGGACTGTGCTGATCAGCGGGTCTGTAGTGTGTAAATCTGCTCGTGCGGCAGGTGTGCGACTGTCAAACAGGCTTCACTATTTCACACCTGGTCAAAGGACTCCTGCTGCTCACTTTCCTCGCTGCGTTCTCTCTGCTGCTATTGGCTGGTTCTGTAAATGGGCGGGACCTTCGAAACAATGATGTTCTCTGATGGTTTGTGTTGTTGATGCATTCTAGGATTCTCTCGTGTTAAACGTGTTTGTGTTTTACTATTATCATGCTTCGTATGACTCTGTCACGAGCTTCTGCCTTCAGTGCAACATTCCGTCTGTTTTCATTTTTTAAGGAATATTTTTCTACTGATTTTGTGCACATAAAGCAGTCAATCTGAACTCTGATGTACTATGTTTTTAATGCTCTGTAAATACAGTTCACATTTGTGTAAAAATGCGCATTAAAGATTTCTATCCATTATGTTAACTGGTTGTTTTTGCTGTAGAGATTGGTCTTTCTGTCTGTAATCTCTGAGTCTGTCCTCCTTATTCTGAGATTTGGCCCAAATTAAACAAACTTTATACTTACATATCTCTTTATATAAATATTTTTGCAGTAAAAAAAAAGAAAAGAAAAGAAAAGTGAAGTAGTTGTTTAATGGCAGCGTTTGCAGACAAAATTAAGAGCAGATCTTTGCACATAAGGTGTAATATTTATTTAAACAAATATATTTTTCCTTTTTGAGTCGGTTTTTTTTTTCTCTTCCTGAATATGAAGTAATTCTTGAATTAATCCCCAAATGCAAAAACCTTGAATGCTGAAAGAAAATATGAAATACCAAATGCATGAAAGTAGAATAAACAGAATCATGTAATAGAGATGAATCATGATGCATGAACAAATGTTCACACATAGTGTTATTAGACTGATTTATTCTGGGGTTTCATGAACTCTCCGCCCCTGTGGAGGCTGTTCTCAGGCACACACACACACACACACACACAGCTCGTCCTGTGTGCAGATAGCCAGGCACACAGAGAGAGAGAGAGACAGACAGGTGTCGCCTTCACAGCGAATCATGTCCTCATCAAGAAACTCCTCAAACTTCAACCACACCAACAGGTTCGCGCAGCCTCCGTGGCGCGTGGCGCTCTGGTCGCTCGCGTTCGCGCTGGTTCTGCTGGTGGCCGTGACCGGGAACCTGATCGTCATCTGGATCATCGTGGCGCACAAGAGGATGAGGACCGTCACCAACTACTTTCTGCTCAATCTCGCGGTGTCTGACGTGTGCGTGGCCGCGCTCAACGCGCTGGTGAACTTCGTGTACGGAGCACACGGGGACTGGTACTTCAGCAGCGCGTACTGCCGCTTCCAGAACTTCTACCCGGTGACCGCCGTGTTCGCCAGCATCTACTCGATGAGCGCCATAGCGTTAGACAGGTGTGACACTCGCGCACACACACACACACACACACACACACAGACACACACACACACACACACAGACACACATACACACACACACACTCACTCATGTTAGTATGATATGAGTTCAGTCTTCATGAATATCTGCAGATACTGATGATGCCATTTACAGTTTTTCTCAGTCGCTTTGGTGCATTTCTCGAATCATCCTTAATATTTGCAAAAATGTATGTGCATTTCTCAAAACAATTCGTACAAACAGCAGCACACAATGGATTACCTGCAAAAGCCTGTAACTTACTCAAAATCTTTAGTTCATCTCTCAAAAGTAATTATTTATATCAATGAACATATCAGTGCCATCAGAATGAAAAGTCCTTGAGTCATTGTTCACAAACAAGATAGTCACAATGCTTAGTCAATATAACAGTGCACTCTGTTAGTATTACCTGATATAAACTATGGCAGCAGTTTGGATCACAGTTACTGTATTGAAATGCAGAAGGCTGCACTTCTTCTGTATGCCATATATCCATTTCAAAAGTACAAATGTACACATTACTGTATGTGGGATATTGATTGAAAGAGACTGGATAGGATTCACAGTTACACTTTACTAGTGGTCTGATGAAAAAAAAAAAAAAAACATTACAACGTCATTGTGATATAGAAAAGAAATATGGGCATTCTCTTAATTAGTGAAAGTCAAGATTCACCTCCACAATTCATGGCAAATTTACAAAAAGTCTAATAGCAACTGATAATGTAGGAAACCGCAGACAAATGTACATAATCAATTGCATGAATGTACCAAAGCAATCGCAACTTGTTCAGAAGAATGAGAAACTTCGTTTATGATGTGCACAAGTGACTAGATGATGTGGAGGTTGAACAAGCGGTTTTGAGAATTTCATTTCTGATCTGAGAAATGCACCAAAGCCACTGAGAAAAACTGTAAGATTATCTTACACTCTTCTTTTGCACTTTCCAACTGATTCTGGCCAAAGAGAATCTGCTCAAATTAGGTTGAACTCTTTGTCCTGCCTCTGTCATTCCACACAAACTGCGTTTTAGTGAGTAAGAATGTGTTTGCATGTGTGAGACATTTGCACAGATGGGCGAATATAATCGTCTGATTTTGGAAATGTGACCAATTACATTTGCTTCAAGCACCCAGTTTGTGCTCGTCTAAAAATTGTAATTAATAGCTTACATTTACAAAATGCCTACAATAGCAGAAATGAGCCTTTTTAATGAACATAAAGGTCCATGATTAATACAATTTTTAATGAAATGAAAATGTTTAATGAAAATATTTAAGAGATTGTTGTTCAGTTTAGTTTTATTCATACATTATTATATCCATATTCTAATGTCACAATAATCTCAAGGTTTACTGGGTTTTGCATGAGTATTTGATTCGTTTGTAGTGTGGGTTTGAGTGCTTCAAAACTTCTCACCACTGGTTCCCGGTGGTTTAGAGGACAATTACTCCCATCGTTTCAAAGATTTGGGAGGCGAAACTATAAACATATGACGTGCAAAATGTGCCACTTCTAAGGTATGAGGTGTGATTTGTGCATCTACTTTGCTAACGAAGCAGCCAATCGTCACTTACCTTGCTGTGAACAGAAGCCGTGACCAATGACGTCAGGTTAGAAGCGCATTAGATGTCTGTTAAAGATCGCTTCATCTGGAAAGCGTAAAATAAACTGCATAAATAATTGCCTATGAATGTTTTTTTTTTTCTTTCTGTGAGCACTGTTTATAATTCGCTTACCAAGCAATATTACCTAAAAATCAATAATAAATAATGTAGGCTTATTCAGTGACTAACATGGAGCGTTTCTCCGAATATATTCACAGTAACTACTGTTTAAATAAAATATTAGAATATAATGTTAATCAGAGCACATGTGAAAGTAAATAATTAATGCAACACGTCTCTAAAGAAAAGAATTCACTGCACAGTAGACCTAATATCTGAAAAGTAGATCAGCAGATGTCTATTATTTCAGAATTCTTCTTTTTTTTTTTCTCTCATTACAAGAGCACTTTGTTCATATCGATAGCCTATATATTGATAAATAAGTAATAAATGTTTATACATAGGCCTATTTGAAAATGTTTTGTTACTGGTCAAGCACAGTTTGACACATTTTTCATCAAATGTTATCGTCTATTAAAATAAGGCTGTAGCTCATATAGTAGCCTATTGTTCATGAGTTTTGATATCTACTGAAGCCTTTATGGTCACAGTCGTAGGGAAACAGATAATGCTTTCTTCAGGTTCTGTTATGATCATTACCACCTGAAAGCCTTCCTTGGGGCAAAATAGGACAAAGCCGCACACACCATTATATTGGATCCATGTGTTGTGTCTTAAAGTAGCTTTAACAAAGATGAATCTACATTTAAAATATACAGTGAAAACTGTGCAATGCTATTTTACATTTGATTATTAAATGTTTGTACCTGAACACCTACAAACCTGAAAACCTAAAGCATTGTTTAATTTGTATCTTTGTTTTATTCATTTATCCGTGCTTTTTGCATGATTTCAAATAGGGCCCACAGGTACAATCTCTGCCGGGGCCCCGCATATCAACAGTAAACATGTAGAGTTGTGCACAGCAACTTCACCTTGTGTTAATGTGTATACCGTATACTGTAGTACATGTTTTCATGTCATTATAAAGTAAATCATTTGTTGACTAGATGCTACATTAGTGGAGAAAGAGCAGCAGTATGTCCACTCTTCAAATCCTGTTTCAAAAACTCATCTCTTCTCCTTGGCTTTTAATATGTGACCCTGGAGCACAAAACCAGTCATAAGGATCAATTTTTAGAAATTGAGATGTATGCATCATCTGAAAGCTGAATACATAAGCTTTCCATTGGTGTACGGTTTGTTAGGATAGGACAATATTTGAAAATCTGGAATCTGAGGGTGCAAAAAAATCTAAATATTGAGAAAATCATCTTTAAAGTTGTTCAAATGAAGTTCTTAGCAATGCATATTACTAATCAAAAATTAAGTTTTGATATATTTACGGTAGGACATTTACAAACTATCTTCATGGAACATGATCTTTACTTAATATCCTAATGATTTTTGGCATAAAAGAAAAATCAATAATTTTGACCCATACAATGTATTGTTGGCTATTGCTACAAATATACCGCAGCGACTTAAGACTGCTTTTGTGCTGCAGGGACACATATGTGGTTGTGTTTGGTTCGTTCATGTTTTTAATTTGTTTGTTGCTCATTCATTGTGTATTTTTATTCTTTTATTGTGCAGCACTTTAGTCGGCCGTATCCGTGCTTAAATGTGCCTTAGAAATAAACAAACTAGATACTGAACTTGAACATTCCAACCTAGTTATAATTATCGGTAAAATCCACTCTCGGTCAGCCTCTATAAAGAACCTTTTGTGCGATGGAAAGATGTTGAAGGTTCTTCATGGAAACATCGATACCAATAAAGAACCTTTATTTTTAAGATGTACAGGTGAAATACATCCAGGTCACTTCCTCTTTGATCAGGTACATGGCGATCATCCACCCGATGAAGCCACGCCTCTCAGCAACAGCCACAAAAGGCATGATCGCATGCGTGTGGATTCTGGCTGCGTTTCTGGCGTTTCCACTCTGCTTCTATTCCATAACCGAAGTGAGGCCGCACAGGACGGTGTGCTACGTGGCCTGGCCGCGGCGCGACGACGACGCCTTCATGTGAGAGACAGACAGCTGTCGTTTCCATTGAGTGTGAACCCTCTGTTCCCTGTCACAGGTTGATTTGCATGTGTGTGTTTGTTAGATACCACGTGATCGTGGCGGTGCTGGTGTATCTCCTGCCTCTGGTGCTCATGGCTGCCACCTACAGCAGGGTCGGACTCACGCTGTGGGGCGGAGGATTTCCAGGACGCTCCTCAGAAAACCTCCAGGGTCACCTGCAGGCCAAGAGAAAGGTGCTTGTGCTCTTCTGCTGATCTTCTCATGTATCGTCCATATCTGCGTTTGTTCATTTAGAACAGCGGTTCTCAACCGGGGCTTAAATTAATAAACTAGAGGCTAAAGTTAGTGAACAAACTCTGATGTTTGAATGGACAGCTATGTCAAACGAGCGAAAGCACATGTTGTTCGGTGTTCTGGAGCTGAACTATGGCTTATACGATGTTCTGATCCAGTGATGTTCCTCTCATCCTTTTTAATGGAAGTCTATTGAGTGATTGCTAGGGTGCTGCGTGGTTGCTAGGGCGTGGCTAGACAGTTGTCAGGCAGTCTGAGTCCAAAGAGCCCACCTGTTTGTCTCTACAATGTTCTGAACCAGAGATATTCCTCTCACACTTCCATGGAAGTCTATGGGGTGGTTGCTAGGGTGTGGCTAGGAGGTTGAGATGTCACTATTTATAGTCTGCTTGCTAGTCTGAGTCAAATGAGGCCTGCTTGAAGTCTCCTGTCAAATATGAAGTCAGTTTTGTCATAATTACAGCAGAAATACTGGTAATATTTTAGCCTATTTGATCTTTTTAAATGTAGTTGGCCGCACACGCGTGTGTATGTGTGTGTTCTCAGTTTTATGGCCAAGGTTGTTGTGATGTTTTTGTAGGTTGTGAAGATGATGGTGATCGTGGTGGTAACATTTGCCATCTGTTGGCTTCCATATCATGTGTATTTCATCGTAACGAGCTTCAACCGGAAGCTGAAGAGGATCAAGTCGATCCAGCAGGTGTATCTGTCAGTGCTGTGGCTCTCCATGAGCTCCTCCATGTACAACCCCATCATCTACTGCTGCCTCAACAGCAGGTACCGCTCACACACAAACATCACCGAATGCATACATTTAAATATGTATTTTAGATATGATTTACATTTGCATTTACAATTTACGATATGTTCTTCTTAAAGTTCACTTTTGTAGCAAACTAACGTGTCATTAACTCTTTCCCTGCCAGCGTTTTTAAAAAAAGTTGATTTTTGATCATTTTCACAAAATTGGCATGGCCCCCAGAATAATTTGTAGTATGAATATCTGAACATATGTGATATGTTAAAAGAAAGAACAGAGCCTCTGCTTAAAAAAAAGTTTTATTCTAGCTTCATGCATTCTTTTTATCAACACTTGGATGTGGGTAAGTTTGATAATAAAAAAAGCAACATTTTGAAAAAAAGAAAGGAAAAATAGTGTTTTTGTGAAAGACTACGTCTGGATCAGATTCAGATTGATGATCAAAACACAGATGGAGTAGATCGATTCCATCAACACCCCAAAGCTTCACAGTCCTAAACCACTTACTGGGTCGACATTTCATTCAGTAACATTAGGCTGTTTTGATTTATATGCTGTTTAATGTTTGATGATTGTGTTATTTTTCATATGCATCTGCTTAGAAGACCTCTGTATAACAGTGAAAACACAGAAAGATATAAAATTCTGTTAATGGTGGAGAAATAGTTAAAGGATTAGTTCACCCAAAAATGAAAATTAGCCCATAAATTACTCACCCTCAAGTCATCCTAGGCGTATATGACTTTCTTCTTTCAGACGAATCCAGTCGGAGTTACATTAAAAATTGTCTTTGATCTTTCAAGCTGTTTAATGGCACTCAGCGGGTGTTGCATGCTTCAGTCCAAAACAAGTTAAATAAAAAGCGCCCATCCTTAAAGGGGTCATATGATGCGATTTCAATTGTTCCTTTCTCTTTGGAGTGTTACAAGCTCTTGGTGCATAAAGAAGATCTGTAAA
>NW_015540840.1:152868-155477 GCF_001515605.1 Sinocyclocheilus anshuiensis | reverse complement strand
AGTCTCCTCTTGGCTTATATCGAAATCCTCTGACATTCTTCTTTACAAATCCTCGTTTTGTACTTCTAATTAGTGACCGTTGTTTTGTTTTGCTCTCTCCCCTGCGTTTCCGCGTGCGTCACTTCTGAGCGGAGCATGCGCAACGCTGAACTCATACGTCATCTGCCCAGAACTGCTTCTGTGTACAACAGTGAGCACAAGCTAGATTAAATTGATTATTACGTTTTGAATATGGATATTTTTCTTACAAAAAAAACATCGATTCGCTACAGGAGGACTTTGTTCACCCCCCGGAGTTGTGTGAGACACTTTTTTTTATGAATGGGCACCGAGTGCCATTAAACAGCTTGAAAGATCAAAGACAATTTTTAATATAACTCCGACTGGATTCGTCTGAAAGAAGAAAGTCATATACACCATGACTTGAGGGCGAGTAATTTATGGGCAAATTTTCATTTTTGGGTGAACTAACCCTTTAAAACTAAATGGCCTTCATGAGGTAAATGTAATGTCAAGTGCTGTTCCCCAGCAGTTTTATCTCGCTCGCGTTTCTGCCGCAGGTTCCGCGCAGGCTTCAAGCGGGTGTTTCGCTGGTGTCCCTTCATTCACGTGTCGGACAGTGACGAGCTGGAGCTCCAGAGCACCCGTTTCCAGCAGAACCGCCAGAGCAGCCTGTACACGGTCACGCGTGTGGAGTCCTGCCCCGACGCTCACGCTAACCCCAGCAGACGCAAGAGCTCCAGCACAAACCACCGCAGCAGCCTCATGGGCCAATCACGGCCCTCCGTGCAGCCCTTGCTCAACGGGGGTCTCCACGGCAACCCCGCGAGCACCGGCGATCAGGAGCTCAGCTGAGAGCCGCCGCAGAACACTGGGCTGAGAGCCGACAGCGGTGCAGAAACTACAGGACAGCTTCACCTTCACCAGCTATGTGTACTTCAGCTCATATATAAAATAACCCGCCACACATATAAAACTGAACACTTGGAGGACACACCCCGCCCTGCCTGCTGATGTTAGGACAGTTCAACTTTATTTGATGGTCCCCTTTAGACAACTATAATTAACTTTGCAACTACATGTCAACTAACTCTCATTAGAGTATTAATAGACTGTTAGGGTTAGTAGAATAAGTGGACATGTACTTGCAAAGTTACATATAGTCAACAGTGTTTAAAGGTGACCATCAAAGTAAAGTGTTAGAGTTAACAGGGTTAGGATTAGGGTTGAGTTGTAACGGGCTGTAACGCTGCTACAGATTCAGAATCCAGTGAAGTAACTGCATGTATGTTGCATTTTCAGACACCGTAATTCAGATGACAGCTAGGTGATCACATTTCGAGTTCTTCGCTAATATTGAGCACACAGCTGCACACATGTCCTCTCATTCTGTAGCTGTGTGCCAATTCAGAGGCTGCATTTTAAGGCCGAATGCATCAGATGTGGTGTTTCTGGACCATGAAGGATATATCAGATGGGTCCTTCACAGCACAGACTATCCCAAGATTCATTGTGCGGCAATTTTTTAGGCTTTTAAAGGTGCACTATGTAATATTGCAGCTAGCAGTTAAAATGCCCCCTTCTCCTGAGACTCGCCGCTCATACAGGTTTTCAGATTGAGGATACGTAACAGGAACGAGCGAAAAGGAAGGCGACGAGCCTTACCCTGTAAGTTGATGAGTTGATTTATCGCGTTTTAATATTCCTCTGCTCATAGAGCATTTTAGATGGATGCCGAGGCTCTTTAGTTTGGGTAGAATCTACGATCTCTGACCCAGTTCATTTGCTCACTTCTGTGGCTGCAATACGCTCTGTTTTCCACCAACTGGCAACCTGGGCTATTGAAATACTATTGGGTACTATTGGGAAGTGGGCGGAGTCACATAGTAGAATAACTGGCTCATTTCAAAGTAGAATACCTGGCTGTAGCATTGTTTTTCAGAGAAACAAGTATGTGAACTTAGCACGTTTCCTTACATTTTATGGTATTTTTATGCTTTAGTACAGTCAAAAAAATTACATACAGCACCTTTAAGTGCAAGTATTGGGTTTCAACTTAATCAAATATCTAAAGTTAGAAAAAAAATGTTGCTGTAATGTCTTACTAAGATGCAATTTTATAGATTATTTATACTTTATTATGCAGATAAGTGGACAAAGGTGAGCATAATTAAACAAGTAGTGAACCCTGTTTTGTTTTCAGTCCAGTTGCTTATCAGTGGCAGCTGTCGCTGTTGCTAGCTGAGTCTGACAAGAGCAATCCTATTAGTTTAAAAGCACTGGGTTTGACTTTCGCGGCCTTTGAAAGATGCAGCCTCTGAATTGGGACTCAGTTCGTTTAATTGGTCGGGCTCACATGGTAAGATGTCATACATATTGTCTGAACCACCAATCATACACTCCTGAGTCCTGTTGCATGTTGTTTTTGTAGGTTTGTGTCATCAGCCGTATATCCATAACCAGCAGTATAATGATAATAATAAAGTGTTGTGCTTCACCCATGTGTCACTGGCTCTGTTGTTAATAACAGTAGTGTTTGTAACTCACAGTTACTGTGTGTGTGTGTGTGTGTGTGTGTGTGTGTGTGTGTGTGTGTATGTGTGCGTGTG
>NW_015540840.1:137040-152718 GCF_001515605.1 Sinocyclocheilus anshuiensis | reverse complement strand
GTGTGTATGTGTGCGTGTGTGTGTGTGTGTGTGTGTGTGTGTGTGTGTGTGTGTGTGTGCGTGCGTGCAGATCTGTATTCACTAGCTATCCAAAAGGTAAATATAAAAACAATGTTTCTGTTGGTAGATTTGCAGGAGAACTGATTTTCTTCATCTTGATTCACTGCTTCACTGGTTCTTTCATGTGTGTGTCGTGTGTCTCTGATCAGGAAAGTCAAACTAAAATGCAGCAGATGAATCTTGTGGTGATTTTCCAGATGACACAAGCTTTCCTAACACACCAGATGCTGCACAGACGACAATAACAGTGTGTGTGTGTGTGTGTGACATGAGTCATTGCAGTCAACACAGTAACAGAACATTTCTAAGCATTTGCAACATGAATCAAACTCTTGTCGTTATTTATTACTATTCTGCTTCAATCTGATTCAAGCGAGTGTGTGTGTGTGTGTGTGAGTGAGTGTGTGAGACAGTGTGCGTGTGTGTGTGTGAGAGAGTGTGTGAGAGAGTGTGTGTGTGTGTGTGTGAGTGAGTGTGTGAGACAGTGTGCGTGTGTGTGTGTGAGAGAGTGTGTGAGAGAGTGTGTGTGTGTGTGTGTGAGTGAGTGTGTGAGACAGTGTGCGTGTGTGTGTGTGAGAGAGTGTGTGAGAGAGTGTGTGTGTGTGTGTGTGAGACAGTGTGTGTTGGTTTGTTTGTGAGACTGTGTGTGTGTGTGTGTGTGTAATGACATTCTGTCTTAGTGTCTTTTCACCATCATGAATATCTCTCGTTCACACACACACACACACACACACACACACACACACACACCCTGGCAGGCCGGTGACTATAAATGGAAGTGGTTTGCAGGTCTGGTGATGTTCACACACACGGGCACCGGCGGCTCCGCACATGTCATTCATCACACTCGTGGCACAGACAGCTGGACTATAAACAGGAATAAACAGATGTAAACATCAGTACTATAAAACAAATAGCGTGAGTGATGTGTGACGTTGCATACACATCTTCAGCTCAGTGACTGAAGGTTCATCAGATGCTGCTGTGATGAGCAGAGCTCATGTGATGAACACACACTGATTCACACATCATGTGCTGTGAGACTCGTGTGTGTGTGTGTGTGTGTGTGTGTGTGTGTGTGTGACAGGCATTAGCTCAGTTCTGTCAGGATAATTAGAGGTGCATCAAGATGCTGTCAGCCTTAATCTGGCTACCGATGGGCCACCACCAAATCCACACAGCGGCCCACAGGAGGCACAAGCAGTGAAGCCATATTGCTTTGACAGTTGCACTCATCCAGAAGTAATGCAAAACGCTATTCTGATGTATACAGGCTGACCCTGCACTCCTCAGAGTCATGCAATTCACTGGGAGGAGGGCTTCAAGGAGGAATATTTTTCATAAAAAGAACAGAGGAGAAAAAGAACTAAGAGGGCGGGCTCTGGGTTGGGATCTGCAAGCCCTTTATAAGTCTTCGTTTTTTATACGGTGGGAGCTGCGTGTGGTGACCGGACTGGAGGAGGACTCGTCCTCGTGGTCCTTAAGGGCATCGCTGAAGAACTTGAAGATGGAGTGGAAGCTCTTCCATGAGGTTAACTCATGCTTCTCAGTACCTGCAAAATACAGAAGACCAGGTGGATGTGAAAAACCTACAGTAATAACTTTTTATAATCACAGTAAAAGTAAAAAGCCACATTTATATTTTTAAAGGGATAGTTCACCTAAAAATGAAACCTCTCACATTTACTCACCCTCTATGACTTTCTTTTTTATTGATTAAAACTAGGTATTTTGAAACTTTCACTGCAAACTGTCAGAAAAAATGTTTTACATTTAGAGGCACAACAGCTTGTTACTGGGACAGTATCCTTAAAGGGACAACTTTGTACCACTAAAAGGTGCATATTAGTACCTCAGAATAGTACCATGTCTGTGTGTGTGTGTGTGTGTGTGTGTGTGTGTGTGTGAATCAGTCGCTGCTTCTCTCAGAGCTTTCAGCAGGTGAGACTGACATTCATTTTCTTTTTGTTTTATTTGTGTTGTCCATCTGAACAGTAAATTGCTGTTATTGTTGATGTGTTCGTTTTTACCATATTTTGAGGACAGATTTGCCTCCAGAAGCCTGACAAAACCACCCAACAACTCATTTTGTGTGTGTTAGGGTAAGGTTAAGTGCATTGCTATGACATGAAGTGTTAAAGGTCACTATATTGTTATTTAAAGTTATGATGTTTAGTTACTGTCAGTGTATCAGTTTAAGAGCCTAAAGTTAACCGTACCATTAACCTTTAATCTGGTTCTCTCAAAGTTTTGAACAAACATTCTTACAGTAGCATTAATAAAGGAATGTTCAAAGTTATTTGGTCTTTAATAATGTTTTCAAACGTTAGCACAAAAATATTATCTATACGTCATTCATTTTTCTGAAGCCTTGTAACTGACATTCATCGGATGGTTTTTGAACGGTTCTAGTTTCAGAATGTTCAGAGTCCGTTCAGAGATGATGTTTTCATAACTTGTGTTTTGAAACATTAGCAAAACATTCTTAGAACATGTTTTTGTTAGCTGGGCTCTGAACAGTCCACAGCAGGTGTTTAGTTCATGTTAACAGTACTAGTTAGTACAGTTTTCCAGTGAAGGGAATGAAGTCACCAGTGAGTTTGTGATCCTGAGAAACAGCTGCAGATTTACCAGATGAATGAATGAATGAATGAATGATTCTGTTGGGGTTAAGAATCAGGTTAGGGTTTGTAAACTTTAGATCAGGCTTCCTCAGATCTGGTCCTGCAGAGTTCAGCTCAAACCCTGATCAAACTCACCTGTCTGTAATAGTCTAGTCCTTCTGGAGAGCTTGATTAGCTTGTTTAGGTGTGTTTGATCAGAGTTTGAGCTGAAATCTGCAGGACAGCGTTTGAGGAACCCCACTTTAGAGAGTTGAGTTACCTAATAATTAATAACTGAACCCTTTTTTGTTCCTATAGCTATACATGCTTTAAACACTTAGGAAATCAGCCATCGTCTTACGCTCTGGCATTTCTTGTTTGATTTTTTTTATTTTTTTTTATTGTATTGTGATAAGTTCATATGTACTGTGCAGTTGTCTTTGTGTTATGTTTTTTATTTTATTTTTTGCTGTTTTTATGTTTTTTTTCTATTTTTACTTGATAAACTACATTCATGAAAACATTTTTTTTTTCTTTTTTTTCTTTTTTTTTTTTCCTTTTTCCTTTTTTTTCATTATCTTCTGAAACAAAGCGTTAAGAGAGAGATTCAAAATCTTGTTTATCAACAAGATAGATAACATTGAGAATTATGATGTTATGAAGTATAACTGAAGGAATCAACATGCTTTAATGATTAAACTGTGTGTGTGTGTGTGTGTGTGTGTGTGTGTGTGTGTGTCAAAGTTCACTTACAGATGTCGGAAGAAATGGGTGAGGAAAGACTTACAGCAGAACAAACAGAAACCTGTGAGTAACCAACACAAGACACACACACACACACTAAACAGATACACTGGAAACACTTTAAAATAAGGTTTGATTTGTTCACATTGGTTAAGCATGTTAGTTGTTGTGATCTACCAACAAACAGTACTTCTACAGCATTTTTCATTATCTTAGATAATGTACATTTCAACAGATCCACCAGCTTTGCCCCGCTTGCTGCACGAGAAACGAATATGCTCTCTGAGGAAAGGTAGTGTGTGCAGGAGCTTTATGCGCTCGGTTTACCTGCCATTGATCACACGCTCCTGTCTGTCAAGCTAGACTGGATGCAATTAGATGCTTCTGCAGAGCTCAGGCACGGATGCTCTTCTCATCGGTGGATCTCTCCACTCAATGTTTCAGAGAACCGGGGTTACAAACAGTAACCTATTGTTTCTCTCAGGTCAGAAAACAGCGTCCAAACCATCAGATTACTGTGGTAAACTGCTCCGCTACAAACCACATGGCTTTTCTGCCTCCGTCATTACTAAAGGTGTGTCGCTGTTATTTTTTCTCTTAAAAAACTTTACGTATTTGTATAGCTCTTTTCACAGTACAAGTGTTTCAAAGCAGCTTTACAGAATTTCATGATGTTAATGTTTATACTGTCTTGATATCTTTATGACTTATAGTCGCATTTATCAGATTAGAGCTGGACGATAATATACATTTTGCAACAATATAATCAAGAATTTGAGATAAATAGCATATAGTTTATGTTGCATGACATGAGTATACTTTATGCATGCGAGTAAAGTTGGACATACTTATTGTAGTTGTATAATTTGTTTATAAAAATTTGGTGCCTAGTTACTAGCCCTTAGTGATGTGCATTACAGGCATAGTTAAATGATGCGTGTAAATGGAAGGGTTAAAATTATGATTATATCATTAACTAAGCAGCTTAACTGAGGGGTTTATTTCAAATAATCATAGAATAATAGTGTGCTGTGGCAAGGAATGAAGTACACTTGATGTTGGATAATGGAGAGAAAAAAGCTTTGCGAGAAACCAGGCGACATCAGAGAGTCAGTTCTCCTCTAACTCTACATTCCATATAATGACAGTGATTCAGTAGATATTTTATAAGACGACGATCAGTCTGTTCAAACGTTCTCTACAGAATCAGGAGTGAACTATGAAACCTCTCTGGAGATGAAGGTGGTTTTGAGTGTGTGTGTGTGTGTGTGTGTGTGTGTGTGTGTGTGTGTGTGTTTCAGCTCTGTTGGGGCTGCTGGTGTTCGGGGTGGTCTGGGCTGTGACGGGACCCGCGTGTCTGCCGGGTCAGAACCTCTTTGGCCTGGTGATTCTGTTCCTGTCGGCCGTGTGTGGAGGAAAACTCATCAGCGTCGTCAGATTACCCAGAACCCCTCCAGTACCAGCTCTACTGGGTAAACAACCCTGAATGTGTGCGAAAGTAGCGGTAGTTATTTAAGACTACTAACCCTTTCTCTGACAATACATACAGTATATCAGAGATTTGTATGAATGCGTTTTATGATTTTTTTTTGTATGAATGCACGCTCATGCATCCAGTATCTGTGAACTTGATGTCATATATTGTGTGTGTGTGTTTCAGGGATGCTGCTGGCCGGTGTGGTGTTGCGTAACGTGCCGTACGTCACAGACGCTGTGTATATTGATCAGAACTGGTCTGCGGCTCTGAGGAACGTGTCTCTTGCCGTGATTCTCACCAGAGCCGGTCTGGGACTCAACGCTGCTGTATGTGTGTGTGTGTGTGTGTGTGTGTGTGTGTTTCAGGCTCTATAGTGGTTGAAGTATACAGGTCTGTCTATGCTTGTGAGGTCCAGTATGTTTTCACTATTCAAAATGTCCTTACTAATATAGTGAAAACCCCTTCAAAGAGGCAACGGAGGCAACTGAACTAAACCGAAAAACCGCGATACACCACCCACGTTACATATCCATATTGAACGCCCGCCCAAATAGTAAATCAGAGTGACAACTTCAGCTAAATATGTATGAACAAGATGGGGCTGCGGATGGCCACCTTGGTGTGGAGCTCCACAGTTTTTTTAATGTTTTTGCTAGTTTGTCCTGTTTTTAGCTATATATTCCCACAATCAGTTTCACCAGGGACGAATTGCTGAACATTCGGCAGTACACACAACCCAATATTTCACCGGTTTTTGACTATTCTGATGTTTTGCTGGACATTGTATTTGGCGGAGCAGCGGTGTTGCTCCGAATTCTGTGACCATAGTAGGCGCTGTATTGAGCTAATCTGACCTACTCCTAAACCTACCCTCACTACAGTGCCTACTAAGGTCACAGAATTCGGTGTAACGACGGAAACCTTGCTGAATGAAGGCATTCCGGACAGAGGGTTACATCTGCCAGGCTTCCAGCTGTTCAGAGCGGACCGCGACGCAGAATCAACAGGAAAATCACGTGGCGGTGGGACATGCTTTTACATCAATGAAAGGTGTCAACAGATGTAACAGCGTTAAAGAAGATGTGCTGTCCCGATCTAGAAGTGCTCTTCATCAACTGAGCCATTCCACTCGCCGCAGGAGTTTTCCTCGTTCATTCCCGTGAGTGTTTACATTCCTCCGCAAGCACACGTGAGCACGGCGCTACAACAGCTGGCTGATCAGATCACAGACACCGAGCAACAACACCCAGACTCTCTGATAACCATTCTCAGAGACTTTAATGAAGCAAATCTTTCCTGTGATCTGCCAAAATACAGACAGCACATCACATGTCCCACCAGAGACAGTAATATACTGGACCAATGTTACACCACAATAACGAATGCATATCGCACCGTCCCACGGGCAGCTTTGGGACTCTCTGATCACTGTTTGGTTCATCTTATACCGACCTACAGGCAGAAACTGAAATCAGCTAAACCTGTATTAAGGACTGTTAAAAGATGGACTAATGAAGCAGAGCGGGATCTACAAGCCTGCTTCGACTGCGATGATTGGAGTGTTTTTGAAGCCGCTGCCACCGATCTGGATGAGCTCACAGAGACTGTAACATCATACATTAGTTTCTGTGAAGATATGTGCATTCCTACCAGGACTCATTTAACCTACAACAATGACAAACCATGGTTCACTGCTAAACTCAGACAGCTCTGTCAGGCCAATGAGGATGCCTACAGGAATGGGGACAGAATCTTGTATACAACAAACTGAGCAGCTAAGAGGAACTACTCTGAAAAGGTGAGAAACCAGTTTTCAGCCAATGACCATGCATCAGTGTGGAAAGGACTGAAAGACGTCACCAGCTACAAGACACTGTCCCCCAGCACTGTGGAGAATCAACAACTGGCCGGAGATTTGAATTAGTTTTATTGCAGGTTTGAAAAACTCTGTCTCACACCCCACACCTATTCTGACCTTCTCTCCGTGGATCTGTAGACCAACTTCAGTGTTTTCAAACAGTGATGACGCTTTTTGTGGGCGGAGCCTATCTGGTGGCAGAACATGCCCGTTTTAAAGTAGCAGTCTACGGAAGCCATGGCATAAAAGAAAAAAAAAGCTAATTTTGAGTTTATATTTCAAAATTCTGACTTTTTTCTCGCAGTTCCAAGATTATATCTCACAATTCTGATAAGAAAAACCAACTCATCATTATAATCCCACACTTCTGGCTTTTTTCCCTCAGAATGAACAAACTCGCAATTGTTGAGTTAAACTGAGTTATAAAGTCCGAACTAGGAGATATAAACTTGCATTTGTGAGAAAAAAAGTCAGAATTGTGAGATAAAATAGGTAAATGTTATAGGTTTAAATAGTAGGCTATTTCATGTAAATGTAGGGCTAATACAATATGTCCACTATGAACAGCATATGTGAATATTATGAAGACCTATTGTTTAAATCAAATTTAAGCTTTAAAAGTAGGGTAATCATAGCAGGTTTCATCCATAGTCTGTCCGTTTAAACGTCTGCGTTTAGCTTCAAATGACGTCTTTGACGTCAGTATTCTATAAAAATTATTTCCATTCCTATTCTGACATCTAAAGGCACAACAATACCTTTTTATTCTTATTCCATGGATTTTACCCGTTTTCCTCCACTCGTTCCCAGTGTTTTTCTGCCACCACAATGTGCGCGCAGCTGTGACGTCTACTCCAAATTGGTCTATTCACACCTCCAGCAACCCTGCTCTCATCATTGAATCTGTCCTCTGCACTTCTATAACTGTCTGCTTCAGCTCAGCCACCAAACCAGACCTCAGAAGACTACACAGAGGATAGTCCGGACTGCTGAGCGAATCACTGGCACAACCCTCCCCACTCTCAAAGAACTGTACTCATCCAGAGTGAGTAAAAGAGCTGGTAAACTCACTCTGGACCCCTCACATCCAGCACATCTCCTCTCTGAACTACAGAGCACTGAGCACCAGAACGGCCCGGCATAAGAAGAGTTTGTGAATCTGTTTGTGCTGTGGAAGCTTCTGTCACCAAATCAAATTCCTCATATGTGTAAACACATCTGGCAGTAAAGCTCATTCTGACTCAGATTGTAAATGCACAGCACAGGCTTCGCTGTCTCGTGTCTGCGTCTGTGCATCGTTCGAGCGTCGACTACAGGAATAAAGCAATCAAGCGCCGCAGAAGAAGAGTTTGTTTACCTCCGTGAAGCAGCAGTAGTGTAAGACCAAAAACTCACGTTTATAAGCATTTAGTGGAATTCCCTCTTAAATTTAGCTATTGTGTCATGTTGCTATATAAATAAAGATATTGTTACGTTTTTGGATCTAGATTCATTTATGATTTGAGCTTCGTCCTCACCGCTGTCATGACAAGCTTCAGACTATTTACAATAATTTCCAACGGATTTGACACTGTGTAAATATAATGAACTGAAATCAGTGCGTTCTTAAACTTAAAAGACTTAACGATGCGCGTGCATGACGGAGCTAATACTAAAACCTTGAATTTTATGTCTTTTAAGAACATTTAATGTAATGAGATTATAATAATGAGTCTCTACATTTACAGAAAAATAAATGACAGTAACGTGTTGCTGAATGTGTTCCTGCACAACTTCCCTCTGACCAGCTGACACTCATTTTGTGATTTTATCCTTATTTTATCCTTTATCCGTGTGTGTGTGTGTCTGTTTGGGTGTGTGTGTGTGTGTGTGTGTGTGTGTGTTCCAGGCCCTGCGGCGTCTGAAGGCGGTGTGTGTGAGGGTTGCTGTCGGCCCGTGTCTTACCGAGGCGTGCACGGTGGCTGTAGTGGCTCATTTTCTGCTGGAATTGCCCTGGATATGGAGCTTCATGCTCGGGTAACAAATCGTTTGGTGTTTGTCTTCTGTCAGTTTTCATGGTTAAAAGGTTTGAATTCATTAGAATTGACAAATTCACGTTCACACTGAAGAAGTGAAAGGGCCTGACTGGTGAATGCTGTGTGTAGTTTCGTTCTGGCCGCCGTCTCTCCGGCTGTGGTGGTTCCGTCCATGTTGCTCCTGCAGTCGGAAGGATTCGGTGTTCAGAAAGGAGTTCCCACACTCCTGATGGCTGCTGGGAGCTTCGACGACATCCTCGCCATCACGGGATTCACCACGAGCCTGGGCATCGCCTTCGGAACCGGTATCACACACACACACACACACAGTAATTTCAATACCTGCTTCATGTGATTCCAATTTTTATATGTGATTCAAACAATGTTTGTTCTCCAAAGGATCCACATGGATGAATGTGGTTAAAGGAGTTCTGGAGGTGCTGGCAGGAGTTCTGGCAGGAGGAGTCATGGGACTTCTGCTCCATTTCTTACCCAGCGAGGATCAGGTGACACACACACACACACACACACATTTGTAAATGTATAATGACTTTATCAATATGGCATCATCATATGTTTGGAATCAACAATTTGCACATGGAGCCGCATTGAGATCCCAGTATCTCTGGAACTGAACCATACAGGGCCTTAAAAATTACGATACCAAAAGAAAAGTTTGTTAAGAAACAGAATCCTTTTAGATATTAATAAGTATTAAAGATACTAAGATATTTTCAATACTTATTGAGTTTCAGCCATGCAAACTTTGGGGTAAAGTTTTTTCCCCATTTTTGAACTGTCACCACTGATGTATGTATTAGTGTGTGTGAGTGTGTATTAGTGTGTAACGACTAATACATACTCTCTCTCCTCCTTCTCTCCACTCTCGGAGACGGACATTTCGGAGACGGACGTTTCTAAACTTATCCTTTCCAATCATCCTACTACTTGTCCACTTGATCCTATCCCCACTCACCTCCTTCAGGCCATTTCTGCTTCAGTCATACCTTCGCTTACTCACATTATCAACACCTCTCTTCACACTGGAACTTTCCAACAGCATTCAAGCAGGCTCGGGTAACCCCACTGCTTAAAAAACCCTCTCTAAATCCAGCACTTTTAGAAAACTACAGACAGATATCCCTTCTTCCATTCATTGCAAAGACACTTGAGCGAGTTGTGTTCAACCAATTCTGTATGTTTCTTGCACAGAACAACCTCCTGGACAACAACCAATCTGGCTTCAAAAGCGGCCACTCAACTGAGACTGCCCTGCTCTCGGTTACTGAAGCCCTGAGACTGGCAAGAGCAGCTTCCAAATCCTCAGTACTCATCTTGCTGGATCTGTCTGTTGCTTTTGACACAGTTAACCACCAGATCCTCCTGTCCACCCTCATGAAGATGGGCATCTCAGGAACCACACTCCAGTGGATCAAGTCTTACCTTTCAGGTAGGTCCTTCAGGATGTCTTGGAAGGGTGAGGTTTCTAAGTCACAACTTCTTGCTACTGGGGTTCCTCAGGGCTCAGTGCTTGGACCACTTCTCTTCTCCATCTACATGTCGTCACTAGGTTCTGTAATTCAGAAGCATGGCTTTTCCTATCATTGCTATGCTGATGACACTCAACTCCAGTTCTCATTCCAACCAGATGATCCGACAGTAGCTGTTTACATTGCAGCCTGTCTGAGAGATATTTCTAGCTGGATGAAAGAACATCACCTTCAGCTCAACCTTGATAAGACAGAACTGCTTGTGGTTCCAGCAAACCCAGCACTTCATCACAACCTCTCTATACAGCTGGGTTCATCAACCATAACTCCTTCCAGGACAGCCAGAAACTTCGGAGTTGTAACTGATTATCAGTTAAGCTTCACAGACCATACTGCTACAACGACCCGGTCCTGCAGCTTTGTCTTATACAACATTAGGAAGATTAGACCCTTCCTGTCAGAGCAGACCACACAACTGCTTGTCCAAGCTCTTGTTCTCTCCAGACTGGACTATTGTAATGCTCTCTTGGCAGGCCTTCCCACATGCACTATCAAGCCTCTGCAACTGATCTCAATTCGAGCAGCTGAGTCTTTAGCCATTTTCAAAAAACATCTAAAGACACATCTTTTTCGCCAGCACCTGACCAACTAATACTAGCACTTACCTATTCTATTCTGTTCTGTTTTATTCCATTCTGTTATTAAAAAAAAAAAAAAAGCACCCTAGCTACGTGTACTGTGCTAGACTAACTCAGACTTGGCATGGCACTTGTATACTGTTGTTGTTCTCTCGTTGGTCTGATTGCTTCTATTGTTCTCATTTGTAAGTTGCTTTGGATAAAAGCATCTGCTAAATGATTAAATGTAAATGTAATGTAAATGTAAAATGCAACACAGATTGCTGAAGTCAACAGATTTTACTAACAGAGCTGCCAATCTCTGTGTGAAAATAACATCATGATGCTGCCATCTTTCTGAAGTCATTTTTAACCCTCTGTAATCTGGCTCCAAATCTCTGAATATCTACAAAATAGTGCATTACTCTGTAAATATACATGCATGACATTTAATAGTTTGGCTTTCATCACTATACATGTTTATCTGTCTTTAGAAAAAATATTAATAAAATCAGAAATTGGAGCTTGAGACGCTTTTAAAATTTGGCTGATTTGAGATGAAATGAGATGTGCTTATTAATCTAGTAAAGTGAATGTGTGTGCAGTCAGATGTGGTGCTGCGGCGCTGCGGTCTGCTGCTGGGTCTGTCTGTGTTCAGTGTTTTCGGGAGTCTGGCCACGGGTCTGGGCGGCGCCGGCGGTCTCTGCACACTCGTCCTGGCCTTCATCGCTGGACTCAGCTGGGCAGAACAAAAGGTGAAAGAGATTAGTTTAGACTGTGTTCTGCACTCACTGTCACTTCATTAGGAACATTCAGATCTCTCATCTGGTTGCTAGAGTTCTACCTTCACTCATCATTCATGTGGTCAGAGCTCCTAAATATGACACTTCCGACTTCCTGTTTGGTCTGATTGGAGCAGAAATCAACATCTCGTCTCTCAGTGCTTATACTGTCGGTCAGTCACAGAATCTCACACAAACCCTTCTGTTTTTACGTTCTAACTCAAGCATTGTTTCACATACCTGTCAAGCCTTTTTTGTTTGTGTCTAAAGAAAGTAGCTTTATTGACTTGGAAAAACCCTAGATTACAAACAGACTTGTTTTGTTTTGTGTGCGTGTGTGTGTGTGTGTGTGTGTGTGTGTAGGTTTGGGTGTCTCCACTCTGTGTGTGGGTTTGCTGGTCCGTGTTTTGGTGACATTCTGCATGGTTCTGTTTGCTGGTTTTAATATGAAGGAGAAGATCTTTATATCACTGGCCTGGATGCCCAAAGCCACAGTACAAGTGAGTCCTGATGAAATCGTTCTTGAAGTCCATCAGTTTAGCAGGAAATGACATCACTGTTGTGTTATCCTACATACTGTATGTGTGTTTAGGCGGCTATCGGCTCCACGGCGTTGGACATGGCCCGCAGTGCTGGAGACGAGCAGCTACAGATTTATGGGTTGGATGTTCTGACTGTGGCAGTTCTTGCGATTCTCATCACGGCTCCGATCGGAGCGCTTGCCATCGGACTCACCGGACCCAAACTACTGCAGCAGGACACACACACACTGGGTGAGCAACACACACACACACACACTCAGAAGCACACTCACACACACACACTCAGAAGCACACTCACACACACACACTCAGAAACACACACATACACACACACACACACTCAGAAACACTCACACACACACTCAGAAACACACTCACACACACACACACACACACACACAGACACACACACTCACTCAGAAACACACACTCACACACACACACTCAGAAACACTCACACACACACTCAGAAACACTCACACACACACTCAGAAACACTCACACACACACTCAGAAACACTCACACACACACTCAGAAACACTCACACACACACTCAGAAACACTCACACACACACTCAGAAACACTCACACACACACTCAGAAACACTCACACACACACTCAGAAACACTCACACACACACTCAGAAACACTCACACACACACTCAGAAACACTCACACACACACTCAGAAACACTCACACACACACTCAGAAACACTCACACACACACTCAGAAACACTCACACACACACTCAGAAACACTCACACACACACTCAGAAACACTCACACACACACTCCCACACACACACACACACACTCAGAAACACATACACACAGTCACACACACTCACTCAGAAACACACACTCACACACACACACTCAGAAACACACACACATACACACAGTCACACACACACAAACACTCACACACACGCACTCAGAAACACACACACACCAAATATGAGCACATACCACACGTCTGTTGTTTCATGATTAAAGTATGAATCCTTTAAGTCTGCTTTAACACATCCTGAAAGGAGGCAGAGAAATGTCACTAATTGGTCTGATGGTGCAGTTAAGTGCCTGTGTATTGTCAAATATGGCAAATTCAAGGGTCATAAAACAAGATTAATATAGTACAAACTGCCCAAAATTTGGATTTCATTAGTGCAGTAGCCCTAGTATGACGCCCTTATGTCTGCTTTAATACACTATCAAACAGATCCGAGAAAAGTGATAGTGAATTTGACTAATGGTGCAATAATTGCCTGTGTATTGTCAAATATGCTAAGTTCAAGGGTCCATTAAATAAGACTGGAAACGTAAAAACTACCCAATATTTGGATTTGATTAGAACAGTAGTCCTAGTATCAAATGCTTTTGTCTGTTTTAATACATCTTCAAAGAGTTCAGAGAAAAGTGATAGTGAATTTGACTAATGGTGCGATAATCGCCTGTGTATTGTCAAATATGCCAAGTTCAAGGGTCCATAAAATAAGATTGGTAAAGTAAAAACTGCTCATCATTTGGATTTAATTAGAACAATAGCCCTAATATGAAGAACCAATGTCCAATTTAATGCATCCCCAAAGCAGTTGGAGAAAATTTGCTGTGAATATGCTAAGTTCAAGGGTCCATGAAATAAGATTGGTAAAGTAAAAACTCACCCAAATTTGGATTTTCTTAGAGCAGTAGTACTAATATGAAGAGAATTGGGCAGATGGTGCAATAATCGCCTGTGTATTGTTAAATATGCCAAATTTAAGGGTTGATAAAATAAGATTGCTAATGTAAAAACTAGCCAACATTTGTATTTAATTAGACCGATAGCCCTAGTATGTAGCTCTTCTGTTTGCTTTAATACAACATCAAATATTTCTGCGAAAAGTGATAGCAAATTGGGCTGACAGTGCAATAATCACCCATGTATTGTGAAACATGCCAAGTTTAAGGGTCCATAAAATAAAAGTGGTAAGGTAAAAACTGGCCAAAATGTGGATTTTGTTAGAGCAGTAGCCCTAGTATGAAGTTCTTATATGCACTTTAACACACCATCAAAGACTTCAGAGAAAAGTGAGAGCGAATTGGGCTGACAGTGCAATAATCACCCATGTATTGTCAAATATGCCAAGTTTAAGGGTCCATAAAATAAGACTGGTACAGTAAAAGCTGCCCAAAAGTTGTATTTTGTTAGAGCAATAGCCCTAGTATGAAGCACTTATGTCAAATTTAATGCACTCTCAAAGCAGGTGGAGAACATTTGCTGTGAAATGGGCTGATGGTGCAATAAGCGCCTTAGTGTATTGTCAAATATGCCATGTTCAAAAGTAAAGTAGTAACTGCCTAAAATTGGGATGTTCCTGAAGGTAGTTTCTTATCAGACTGTGTGTTTGTGTGTTTATAGCAGTAATGATCACTTGATTTGATTGTCTGTTTGTAGATGATGGCGAGCGTGAGAGCACTCATGTCGACGGTCTGGAGTCCAAACTCTGAATCTCAACATGCTTTCATGAGTTGGTGTCGTTCACACTAAACCTTGATCCGTGCTTGTCTGAGCTTTATTAATACTGTTCTGCCTGTATGTGACAGCAACCTTCTGTACAGTAAAACACTGTCTCTGTACTCATGTGTTTGAGTGTTTAAAGCAGAAATGTGCAGTTGATCAGGAACACAATCCACTGATCAGTAAAATATGAAAACATAAGTCATTAAGCTCATGTGGTATTGATGGCTTTAATAACGCATTGGAGTTTTCATGAATCACACGAGTTTCTAGCAGCTCCCTGCTGATACGAGTCATTTCAACCACAGTAAAGATAGACATCATGATACAGTAATTCTGTCTGGAACTTGTCTTGTCGCTATACTGAGACGTTACTAATCGAAATGAAAGCTGTGTCCTATATTTCTTAAATGACTGCTGATTAAATTTCCGCTTATCTGTGACCAGTGAGAAACGTTAAACTCACATCAGCCTTTGGCAAGGGCTTATATTCACTTAAGAGCGACTGTATTTTCATTTATGCTTTTGAGAGCTGCTTAAAACAAATAAAAGTGACTTGACATCAGCACCAACACAAACACACGCCTTTAGTTCCTTTGTTGAGGAACAGTTCGATTCAGAACAGAAACCCATAAACTCGATGACGAGCAGCAGATGAAGTTTGGATCTGCTGAAAGTTTATTGAAGTCAAAGTTCTCCAGATCGCCAGCTGTTTTTGACTGAGTCATGCTTGATCTTCACGTTTCAGAATGAGTCCAAAATAAAGCCAGCAGAACAAAAGAACAAGTCTGAAGCCCTCTGATCATAATATGATCAAATCAATCAAGCGTTTGAAAACAATGAATAAAAACAGAACAATAGCATATCACTGTTAAACACTGTTCATGTGCTCAGACGCTCACACACACAGATCAGCGCTAACATTAGAGTGTGAGTGCGAGTGTGTGAGTGAGTGTGTGAGTGAGTGTGAGTGTGTGTGTGTGTGA
>NW_015540840.1:117854-137030 GCF_001515605.1 Sinocyclocheilus anshuiensis | reverse complement strand
TGTTTTATGTGTCGGACTGCAGGTCAGGTGCTGTTATGGACGGGATTCTGTTGTTTTTCTGCTCTTTATTTCCTCTTGGTCTTCCTATGAGAAAACAAACAGATTGTCACAAACAAGATTATGCATTCACACACACACCTTTATTTGACTATATTAGTAGTGTACTATATTAGTATATAGGACTTCCATTGTTTTTATATTATATATTTATTTATTTATTTTCTATAATTATGTTTATTGAATTTTAATTATAACACAAACATAAAAAGGAACTATACTTGAAAGAAAAACACCCCCACACACAATAAATATAGCTCAGATTTGTATACAAAACATGAAAACTTTATTACAATTGTGTATTAAAGGCACAATATGTAAGTTTACACCGTTGGAGGGCGCGTATTCAAAATAAACAAATAGACAACGGAGCTTTTATTATGCCACAGTCGACCGCTTCCGCTGCTTCCGGTCGTGCGTATGTGGGGTAAAGCAGCGCTGTTTTATCATACTAGATACATTTAGTTCTGTTATAATGCTACTCTGTGCGGTCGTCACCGGTCTATTAAACACACAACATATTAAAGCGTCTTTGGTGTTTCCATGTTTTCTACAAAACAAAACCGGAAATCGAGGGTTATGACGTCATTGGCATGCGACACAATGACACTATAGACGCGCTCCGTGTCACTAGTTAAAATTGCTTATTTCTCTGGATTTAAACATTCTTCGAAACATTTGGGATAATGTAAGTACACAAGTCAGCAAAATATATAACACTGTTCTAGTGGTTTTTGGATATTTTAATAAAAAAATCTTACATATTGTGCCTTTAAGTAAATGAAAAAATACAATTTTTATTTGGTCCAAAAAGAATAAAAGAATGTTCAATGTCCAGAGAATTACATTACAATACCAATATTCCTTTTAATATAACAGAACGAAGATGAGGTTCCAAACAGACCAGATATCGTGTCCAAACCTCATAAAACAGTCCTATTTTCTGATGTAAATATAAGTAAATAAATAATTTTATGCCAAGCTTTAAGTGAGGGAGATTTGTCACTGATCCAGTTCAATCAAACATGTTTCCTGGCTGCAAAAGAATAGGATATTACACAATTTCCTAAAGAAGATGTGGCAATGTTTCTATTAGGTAAACCCAACGACCCCACTGAATATTAAAGACCTGTTCCACTTCACCTCTGCAGTCTATTACAGGACCAGGTGCCTATTTCACTTTCACATTTTAAACAGAGATGATAGAGAAGGGGTTGAGAAAGTGCCTGTAAAAACAGCTCTCCTTCTCGATGTAATGAAGAAGAGTACACCTGCCCAAAACACCTTGCTGTAACTGAAGATGTTCTACATGCCTCGTCTCTTGTGAAAGAGCTATGCACATGTTTCCTTTCGTCAAAGAGGCAAGTGTGTTTCTCCGTTTTATAGGAACATGGATACCTCGTATAATCCAAGTACAAATGCAGAGTACACCACACATTCAGAGCTGTTTTTATATTAGGTTAATGATATTTTCTGTGGCCGAGGATGGTTTCTGAAGAGAGAAAATAAATCTTCGGCTCAGGAAAGAGCTATTTCCACCACTGAATAAAAAATAGAAAAGGTCATTGCAACTTTTTAATCTTACAATTTTGACTTTTTTCCTCACAAGTGCAAGTTTACATCTCACAGTTCTGACTTCTCTTCGCAGAATTGTGAGATATGAAGTTGCAGTTACCTTTTTAAAATGTTTTATTAAGTGGTGGAAACAGGGTTCTACGACGACGTTTTCAGTGCTACGTAAAAAAAATAAAAATCTAGGATTATGAGATTAAAGTCGCAACATTTTGAGAATGAAGTCGTAGCAATACGAGATTAATCGTTGTAATATTTTGAGAATAAAGTCAATGGCTATATTGCACAGGCTATATTAAGTTAATCTTTCATTCTTCATTAATAAAATCGTTTTAAAGTTTGAAGCAGCTCCAACTCGGTTAACTGACTGATTTATGAGAAATAAAAGAAATGTTGGCAAAGTTTTTGTTATATAATGTTAAATATTGCTGTTTTTTCGGAGGTAAATGTAACTCAGCGTGACTTCTTGAGCTGTTTTATTGACGTCCTTCGACTGATTCATGTTACAGAATTTAAAAGCTGACTGTTTTATACTAAAAGTAACAAAACACAAAGCTTACTGCAGTCATTGGGTGGCTGGCGCACTACACTAGATGAAGAGACTGAAGACGTGAAATATTATTTCCAAGCATACTGTCACTTGAGTAACACGACACGTGGTACGGTTTCTGCTAATAAACCCGCAGATATGTTCAAATCAGTCGCAGGATTTCTCCCGCTGTCACCTGTACACAAAATATACTTTAATCGCGGAATTACCACAACTTTATTCTCAAAATATTACAGCTTTAATATCTCGTGATCTTTGATTTATTCATTTTTTATGTGACAGAAATTACTAAAGTAGACAAACCTGTTCATTAGAAGGGGGTGTCCCAATACTTTTGGCAATATAGTGTGCAAGCCAGCCTAGCTATTAGGGATGTGCCGATACGAGTACCGGTACCGAACGTTTCACGGGCAAATTCGCTGTTTTACTGTCATAAATGTCTTTTTATTGTTGTTAGCATAAATGTTGCAAATAAACATACATTTTATATTTTAAAAAGTTTGCTATATAATATATAAAAACTAATATATATAAAACTTAAAAAAATATAAAATGTAAATTTTTTTTTATGCCGGTGTCCATCAGCGAATCTGCTGACTGCGCTGTCACGGGAACATGCCAGCTGAAGATAATGAGGAAATTACATTCCTCATTACTCAATTACATGAGTGCATTCCAGACGACTTCATAATAGCACGCACGTGCCCTGCTCACTCCAAGGGATAGGAAACGATCACTTCCATTGGGAATTTACCCCGTGAACCTTTCGGTACTGATACTCATATCGGCACATCCCTAATAGCTATTCAAAATCTTTGTCTGCAATTTAATAATATTGACCTATTACTTCTGCTATTGCTTTTGAGCATTAGGTATCAGTTACATAATTCATTCAGAACCTGTTTTATGGACATAGACTTTCTGTACCACACTATTCTGCTGATATGGAATGAGTTTGACAACTTAATCAGTTATATTAATAGAGATGCTTCACTGGGGCAAAAAAAAAAAATCCTAAAATAATAAATAGGAGAACCCATAGCAGCATTTCCAGCAGTATCCAACATCTCTCAATCATGATCTTACTCAGCTAAATGTGACTGTTAGCTTAACAGCTGTATTCCTTGTTTGCTAGCTACCTGCACATACAGCATACAATGTTAAAAATGTTCTACATTATGAACCTTAACCCAAAAACCTTTAGCTTCATACACTGTAGATAATTGTGACCCTGCCTGTGGAAACCCAGCTAAAGTATTTTTTTTTAAACAGTGGATGAGTAATTCACTCCTTGATTTGCTTAATAAAAGCCTCCTTTAAGATCGTTTTGACAGACATGTTTATTGTGTATTATTTTCAATGTGTTTATTGAGAAGTTTAGTGCGGCAGAATAGAAGCGCAGCCGTAATTCGCGTGCAGTGTATCTGGTTGCCATGACAACCTCACGCGCTTCCTGCTGCTGCTGTTGTATGTAAGCAGAGTGTGGATTTGTAGATTTTCTACAGCAAAACTAAAATGTGTTTAAAAGTGCGACTGACCAAATCGTCCGGGTCGGTTTAGTAAACTTCAACGGATTTCCCCTGCTTCCCATGCGCGAGGACAGGAATTGGGAACCGCTCCGGTGAGAAAACTTTAAAAGTACTACAATACCAGGAATGAAGATCGGGTTGTTGATGTTTGCCTGCCATTCTCGCTCTGTCTGCACAGCGTACGTGAATGCGCTGATGACGTATCCTGTCTGTGCGAACAGGGTGCGCAGAGGTATGCTAATACATACGTTTACAGGCAGGTAGGAAAACCAATTAAAACGCTCGGACCGAGCGTTTTGATTGGACGAACATTTCTTGATCCTACGCCTTCCACAATATATAGATATATATACAGATAAATACAGATAAATACAGACAAATACATTTAGACCACTTAACTTAATGCTTGCTATCCAGACTTTCAACCAGCATAACAAAAAATGTTTCTGAAGACAATCACCTATTGCACCTTTAAGGACTACCGTGGACAGCTGACTCCTGAATTTGTTTTATATTCTTCATATTCTGTGTGGTCAGATCACAGCAGTGATAGCTCAACACACCTGCCTGGAGGTTTCTAGTATGCCTAGTAAGAGCTTGATTAGCTGGTTCAGGTGTGTCTAATTGAGGATGGATCTAAACTCTGCAGGACACCGGCCCTCCAGGACCGAGATTGGGCACCCCTGATATAAATACATTTAGAGCACTTAACTTAGTGATTGCTATTGGGATGTGAACAGACTTTCAACCAGCATAACAAAAAATGTTTCTGAAGACAATCACCTATTGCACCTTTAAGGACTACCGTGGACAGCTGACTCCTGAATTTGTTTTATATTCTTCATATTCTGTGTGGTCAGATCACAGCAGTGATAGAAATTTATTATTTCCAACAAGTTTTACGGGCATTTTTACCTTTAAGCCATTTTTTCTAAAAGTGTGCACCATCTTTTGAGTCAAATTCTTGCATCTGGGCTGCTACCAAGCAAATGAAATCAGCATCAACAAAACAGATCTTTGCAGTGCAGAGGAAACACAGAAGCTGCATCTGAAGAGGCATTTAGATGTGTTTACACACTGTTTAATGCAGCTCTGAGGGACATTAAATACTTTAACCTGCAGTTACAAATGCATAAATAATGTTTTGATGTTTTAAACATAAAACATTAAAAACTGATGTTTGAAATTATTTTAAAAATGAAAAGGTACCTTAAATGTGAAATTAAAACTGCCAGTAGGTGGCAGCAAGTCACTGTTAATAAGTGAGTCATTGCGATTGAATAATTTAAACGGTCGATTCATTCAGGAACGAAACACCGTCATGCTGCTCAGAGACGCAAAACAGAACTGTGGCTGTTTTTGGAATTTTTTTTGTTGGAGAAATAGAGCAAAAACAGGAAATATGGTGTCTTAAACGTAAGTCTCTTAATATTAACTTCTTGTTTATTGAACTGTTGTATAAAATCAATATCACATTTGTAATCATGCTGACTTTGAGAAAAAAAAAACAGCACTCTTCGTGTGATATTAACTATATGAAATGATATAAATATATACATTTTCTGCCCCACATCTTGAATTATGTGACAATTCTAAATGCATTTTAATAGACTGATTCATGCAGTGAAAGATCGCACTATAAATGCGCACGCGCACTAGTCTAACCTGCTAGACTTCATCATGTAATGTATGCGTGCACTCTGTAGGTGTTTTGTTTGCTTTTCGCGATATACTCGATAATATCAAATCGCACATCGTTAAAATAACAATTACGCTATTATCGCAGACCATACATATCGCATATTTTTATAATGCATTGTCTTCTTATCGATCCACCAGTTCACATTTAAAGCTCTGCGTGTTTGCAGGGTAAAAACATGGGTGGATTTTTGCATTGGTCTGAACTCTGAACATAACAGTTTTATTGAAAATGCTCATTTATTCTCTGCCAGCAGGTGGAGCGTTTGGTAGAAATATCACTGTTTCCACAGTAACTGCTGAACACAAAGCAGCAGCGCCGGACTCTGAGCCTGCAGCGCTCATGAAATCATAGCCTTCTGAAGTTTAATCGTCACATTCAGCCATATCACAATTCTGGTCTTTCCGTCCCCAAATTTAAGACCTCTTGAGATCATAATTAAGACTTTCTTGTACAATTTAAGACTTTTTAAGACTTTAAGACCCGCAGAAACCTTGACTCACACACACACACACTCTCTTACATGCACACTCTCACACACAGACACACACACTCACGCGCACACACATGCACACTCACACACTCTCTCTCTCTCACCGTCTGCTCTCAGCTCGGGCAGCAGTGTGTTTCTGAGCTCAGGGAAACGCAGCTCTGCCATCTTTTTCCCAGCAGGCACTGCAGCGTATCGACTCCTGCTGTGCTCCGACGGCACCTATAGACCAGACACACACACATACACTCACAACGATGAAGGAAGGATCACACACACACACACTCACACACTCACCTGTGTGTTGAGGTGAACAGAGAGGTTCTGCTGTGACGGCCGTGGAAACACGTTCATTTGCTTCTTCATCTTATCAAACGACCTTTAAACAAACACAAGCACATTAACAAATGATGCGCCGTTTTGATCATGTGACACATATCAGCTAATAGTAATTAGACTGCAGTGATTGAGGATGTAATGTGGCAGCAGTGCATGATGGGAGTGTCACCTGAGGCTGTGTGTGGCTGGTGAGTCGGTGGAGATGGGCGGGATTCCTGCCTGACACACAGGCTCACTGATTGGCTCTGTGTTGTCTGGGCGGAGCTTGGCTGTGATGTCACTGTCCTCGCCATCAGACGGCCTGAACTCACTGAGCCGCAGGTTTGAGTCCTGACACATACACACACACACACGAAGATCAACACACACACACGTACACAAATCTCTTCACACCGCAGACCAAATTCATCCAACAGCCCAATGCTGAGTTGCTTGTTTTGATGAAAAAGAATCACTGACCAATAAGATTTAAGCATGCAGCTGCAGCTGATTTTGATTGACAGGTGGATGCTCCTCACCTGAACAGTGTCAGGAGTCGATCTCAGCATGTCCAGCTTCTCCTTCTCTCTCCTGGAGCTTTTAGTGCCTCTGCTGTTTTCCTTCAGGTCCTTGTGTGTCTTACTGGCCAGTTCTTGCTGAAAGCTGACGATAAAACAGTCTGATGGTCATTACATCTGTTGCGTGTGTCCAGACCAGAAACATTAACAGAGACAATTTTCAGCATATGATTAATAGTGCATGCGTGCATATTAAAAAAAAAATACTTCAGATGTATTACTTTACAATAAATGTATTTTGTTATAATATATAATGTTATATATATATAATGTTATTTTTTTCTGTATTTTCTGTAAATCCTTTAATTAGTTTCAGTTTTTTTAAGTTTAAAGTCTTACTGGTCATATACACAACCATATGCAGTACGACATGCAGTGAAACGCTTGATATGACTCGCCACACAGAACAAAATAAAATAATAGAAATTAGGGAAAAACATTAAGAAAAAAAAAAAGAAATTTATATAAATCTGAATAATTTACAACACAATAAAATAATAAGCGAAGAAAAATTATATAATTTAGGGAAAAAAACATAAACCTGAGATCATTGACACTGTAGGGACAAATCAGTGGGAACTAGATGAATAAACTCAAAAAGGTAAAAATCAAGTGTTTCTGTGAGGGTTAGACTTTGGGCTCAGAAGATGAACTCACCGCAGGTGGAAGCGGTCTCTGGTGAAGTACGGATGCAGCAGCAGATCTGCACACTGCGAGCGCTTGTCTGGATCCATCTGCAAACATCTCTGCAGACGGGACGAGCGCGGCGTCAGTCGTGCACCAAACACTCACCGATTCACGTCAGATCAGACTCACACTCACCTGAGCGAGATCCAGAACTAGTCCAGACAGTCTGAGCGAGCGGCTCTCCAGCGGGTTTCTCTCCGCCGGCTCTGGAAGACAAACTCCCATGAACACCGGGTTCCTGTAGAAGACCTCGCGGTGACGAGGAGTCAGGTGACCTGGAGTAAGACCAGTCAGAACAGCTTTAGCTCTACAAATACAGAGCTGCAATGCAAATATCACATTAGCCTCGTTTCTGAACACTGAGCAAGTCAACCAGAGATCCTCAAAGCTCTTACAGATCGAATCAGAAACACCTGCAGCGATGGAGGATCACACAGAGTCCAGAGGAACAAACACAAACCAGAACTCACCGAAACAACTGATGACGAGGTGCAGCTGGTCAATGTCAGAGTCGCCCGGGAACAGAGGATCACCTGTTAACATCTCGAAGAACAGACACCCGACAGCCCACACATCCACCGCCCTGAAACACACACACACACACACACACTCGTTCTGCTCACAGAATCCAGTCAATGTCTACATCATGTGTCCTGCTCTTCCTGTCAGGGTCTCATGATGTTTTTTTGGATGAGTTTGTTTCTTCATCAGGTTTGTAGAAATGTAGCATTGCATCAGTGTCTCAGCAATGAGTGCTCTGCAGTGAATAGGTGCCGTCAGAATAAGAGTCCAAACAGCTGATAAAAACATCACAATAATCCACAAGTAATCCACAGCACCCTCTCATTCTGAGGCCCCCCATTCACTGCAGAGCATCCATTGCTGCGACACTGATGCAATGCTACAATTCTACAAACCTGATGAAGAAACACACTCATCCTGATCTTAAACATGACGTCTATGCTAATATTTCCCGTGTTTCTCCGTCTGTTGGCCACTCACTTCCCGTATCTGGTGTCTCCCACCAGCAGCTCTGGAGCTCGATACCAGCGCGTCGCCACGTAGTCGGTGTAAACCTCGCCAGAAGCGGCCGCCATCGTCCGAGCGAAACCGAAGTCACAGAGTTTGACCACGCCGAGCTGAGAGACCAGAACGTTCTCGGGCTTCACATCCCTGTGGATGATCTGACAGACACACACTGATCACTGGAGAGAAACGACGGATACAGAGCAGAGCAGAGACAGAGGCAGAGGCTCACGTTGTGCTGGTGGCAGAAGGACACGGCTCTCAGGATCTGGTAGAGGTGCTTCCGGACTCTGAGCGGATCCAGTCCGGATGGGAACTGCTCAAGCTCATCCAGAACCGTCCGATCCACAAACTCAAACACCAAATACCAGCGACGCTTGCGCTTCCACACCTCCAGCAGATTCACCAGATTCTCATGCCGCAGTTGCTGCCCACACACACACACACACACACACACACACACACACACACACACACACACAGTGAAGGAAATGAACACACACTTGTCAAGCACCCGGTGAGAGTTCAGATAAAACCGCTAGCGGTCAGCTGCACAGTAACTCCATTAGAACCTACAACATGCTACATGATTAAAGGAGAACAGTGAGAACTTTAGAAACCATTAGATGAAAATGTTCTGCTAACGATGTATAAATATGCTGTTGTGCGAACATGTTATTAACGACCAGATAACTTAGTATGAATGTCCTAGTAACGCTACTGGAAGAATGCTTGTTCATAACGCTGCCGCAGCGTTCCCTGTGAGCTGGGGAACTGATCTACTGTTCAAACCACAGGAAAGACGAGTTACTGATCACCAGCTGCACAATCTGATTCTCTCGGTGAGAACAGAAGAACAATCATAGACTGAGGGGGAAAGGAGCACAGATCGTTTTGAAACTAGTTTGTCAAGACAAACTCTGAAGTTGGCTTGAGAAAGCCAGACCAGAAAGTTTGAAAAAGTTTTAAAAGCTAGAAGTTTGAAGGTTTTTAGTTTGTAGTAGTTTGAAAGATTAAAGTTTGAATGTTTTGAAGGCAATAAAGTCTATAAGAAAAACAGTTAGATGGACAGATAGATAAACAACAGCTAAAAACCAGCTATAACTAGCTGATTTAACAAATAAGAGCTAAAAATCACCTCAAAACCAGCTGATTTAGACAGAAAAATTGTTAAAAACCAGCTGAGTTAACTAAAACCAGTTAAAAACCAATTTAGACAAAAAAGTTAAACTATCTAAAACCAGCTATAACCAGCCGATTTAACAAATAACCGTTAAAAATCAGCTTAAACCCAGTTAAAACCAGCTGATTTAGACAAAAAAAAAAGAAGTTAAAAACCAACTAAAACCAGCTGATTTAGACAAGAAAAACTGTTAAAAACCAGCTAAAGCCAGCTGTGTTAGCACAACTATGCAGTGTTTTTAAACTTTTAATTACAGTTTCTGTACCTGAATTTTTGTTCAGTTGTATTTATTTATGATATTGCTAATTGATTAGTTTGTTCCTATCTTATTACTGACTGTTTACTTGTCTTTAACACTTTAATATTTGACATTTATATTAATCTAGTTTTTGCTGTGGTATTTGTTTTTAAAGCATGGGCAAAGTTCCTCTTGCAGTGTTCTGTAGGCTGCTGATTTCTGCTCGTGTTATTCAGCTGCAACAGAATGCTTTGTAAAAAGCCAGAATAAATGTTTGACATCTAAATGTTTGACCTCATTTTTTTTATATTGGATTTTTTTATCTTATTGGAATCGAAATTAGGAATCGATAAGCAGAATTGGAATCGGAATCGATAAAATTCAAACGATACCCAACCCTACTCGTGGGCCCTGTGTCTCACCTGGTTGCCCGCTGACGGTAACACTGCTTCATGTTGCCCCGTGTATCATAAGTATAACTCTTACACCGGGTCTACACCGGACACGAGCGACGCGGCGCGACAAAACACTATAGAACCCATTATAATCAGTGATGCTGTCCACACCGGACGCGGCGCGACAAAACACTATAGAACCCATTATAATCAGTGTGCTGTCCACACCGGACGCGGCGCGACAAAACACTATAGAACCCATTATAATCAGTGTGCTGTCCACACCGGACGCGGCGCGACAAAACACTATAGAACCCATTATAATCAGTGTGCTGTCCACACCGGACGCGGCGCGACAAAACACTATAGAACCCATTATAATCAGTGTGCTGTCCACACCGGACGCGGCGCGACAAAACACTATAGAACCCATTATAATCAGTGTGCTGTCCACACCGGACGCGGCGCGACAAAACACTATAGAACCCATTATAATCAGTGTGCTGTCCACACCGGACGCGGCGCGACAAAACACTATAGAACCCATTATAATCAGTGTGCTGTCCACACCGGACGCGGCGCGACAAAACACTATAGAACCCATTATAATCAGTGTGCTGTCCACACCGGACGCGGCGCGACAAAACACTATAGAACCCATTATAATCAGTGTGCTGTCCACACCGGACGCGGCGCGACAAAACACTATAGAACCCATTATAATCAGTGTGCTGTCCACACCGGACGCGGCGCGACAAAACACTATAGAACCCATTATAATCAGTGTGCTGTCCACACCGGACGCGGCGCGACAAAACACTATAGAACCCATTATAATCAGTGTGCTGTCCACACCGGACGCGGCGCGACAAAACACTATAGAACCCATTATAATCAGTGTGCTGTCCACACCGGACGCGGCGCGACAAAACACTATAGAACCCATTATAATCAGTGTGCTGTCCACACCGGACGCGGCGCGACAAAACACTATAGAACCCATTATAATCAGTGTGCTGTCCACACCGGACGCGGCGCGACAAAACACTATAGAACCCATTATAATCAGTGTGCTGTCCACACCGGACGCGGCGCGACAAAACACTATAGAACCCATTATAATCAGTGTGCTGTCCACACCGGACGCGGCGCGACAAAACACTATAGAACCCATTATAATCAGTGTGCTGTCCACACCGGACGCGGCGCGACAAAACACTATAGAACCCATTATAATCAGTGTGCTGTCCACACCGGACGCGGCGCGACAAAACACTATAGAACCCATTATAATCAGTGTGCTGTCCACACCGGACGCGGCGCGACAAAACACTATAGAACCCATTATAATCAGTGTGCTGTCCACACCGGACGCGGCGCGACAAAACACTATAGAACCCATTATAATCAGTGTGCTGTCCACACCGGACGCGGCGCGACAAAACACTATAGAACCCATTATAATCAGTGTGCTGTCCACACCGGACGCGGCGCGACAAAACACTATAGAACCCATTATAATCAGTGTGCTGTCCACACCGGACGCGGCGCGACAAAACACTATAGAACCCATTATAATCAGTGTGCTGTCCACACCGGACGCGGCGCGACAAAACACTATAGAACCCATTATAATCAGTGTGCTGTCCACACCGGACGCGGCGCGACAAAACACTATAGAACCCATTATAATCAGTGTGCTGTCCACACCGGACGCGGCGCGACAAAACACTATAGAACCCATTATAATCAGTGTGCTGTCCACACCGGACGCGGCGCGACAAAACACTATAGAACCCATTATAATCAGTGATGCTGTCCACACCGGCCGCGGCTCGACAAAACACTATAGAACCCATTATAATCAGTGTTGCTGTCACACCGGACGCGCGCGGCAAATTCTCGCCAGTAAACTGCTGCCTCGTTCTGTTGATAACGTACTGACACAGAATTCAAATGATTTGCAACGTCACTTTATCGCGTCCAGTGTAGACAGACTTTAGCTGTTGCGGCACAGAGAGACAACTGTGGCATCCGGTGTAGACACGGTGTTAAGAACAACGATCTCTCCACGTCCCTTAAGAACAATAATAATTATTATTATAACATGTATAAGGCATATGTTATAAGGCAGCACGTATGGATAATAATAATAATAAACAATATAAAGACAGATGAGGGAATGAGGACCTTCAGCAGTCTGATTTCTCTCTCCACGATCTTCCTCACGGTCTCATCTTCCTCCAGAAGCTTCTTCACGGCGACGCTCCTGCCGGTGTCCCGGTGTCGACACTTCAGCACCGTCCCGTAGCTCCCGGAGCCCAGACAGCCCAGAGTCTCGTATTTATTCATCGTTATAGCAGCGCAGAAGCGGAAAAACACACCAACAAACACCAAAACACGAGCGAAGAACCGCTCCACGCTCGAAATATGATCTCATGCGCTTATTAAAGACGCTTTAACGGGATTATTGACGGAAGAATGAGCGGCATATTGATGAGTGCTCGCGCAGCGCGTAAACAACAACACCGTATCCATAGAAACCGCCGCGCGCGCAGAGGCTGTCAATCAAACGCCTGAGAGACGCGTATGGACAACCAATAGCGACAAAACAGCACATTTCTCCCTGTGATCCCATGAGGAGTTACTTCGAAGATTAGTGTGTAATAATTAGCTGATTAACATGCATCTTCACATTGATCTCACATACACTGTGTAAGCATATAGGAAACTCTTTACTATCTGTGTTTGTAAAAGAACAGTCATCCTATAAAGCACAGCTACTGTAGCCTCAACACAACTGACACGTGTGCAGAGATGAGCTCTTTCCAGCACACCACAACACACAAGAGTTTAAATTACATCAAAAAACAACCATCCTTAACACTTAACAGTAACCTATGGGATCAGATTCCCGCCTAATGTACTGCAGACACGGAAAAAAACAATAAGCATGAAACAAATGTAAAAACGCAAGTAAAAAATATATTGCACAAAATATAAAAATGAAAGCAAAGTTTTCAGAATATCACGGATCTAAAAATAATCTGTAAATAAAAAATTGAATAACGCATTGAAAAAAATAAGCATGAATCAAAACTTTAAACATTTAAAATCATGTTGCACAAAACTGAAATATTAATGCAAAGTTATCCGACTTGCACACAAAATCATGTTTTCCTTGGTTATATTTCTCTATTTTTTGTGCTCGCAGACATTTTCTGCTGATATTTGTATTTTTTGTATGCTTATGTTGTTTTCCACTTTCTGCGTGTGCTCTTCCAAATGTTGCAGTTAGTTTCATGTAAATCAGGGCGGGTTTAAGCGTCATCATTGGTCCACTAGTTCTAGATTGACAGCTCCTCCTCAGCCAATCAGATGAAGAGGGCGGTGTTCTGCTCACTTTTACAGGTGAAAATAGATAACTGTCAGCTGGGTTAACACCTTTACTGTCGCGAAGCAGGTGGTGAAATGTGCGATTTATTTCAATTCTATTGAGAAAATACCACTTTAAAATGCCATGGAGAAAGCCGAACATTATCTAAAGACATAAAATAAAAAGACTGATGAAAAGAGAAAACAATCTTGCACTAGCACTAACAATAACATATATTGAAATCTTTTTAAACTACTCATGACCACCTTTACCAGAATTGATCACGTTTCATTGTAGGCTTATTTACTGTGGTAGACTTTATAATAGATACTTTTCCTATAGATTTATATTACAATGGTGGCATGTTGTAGCTGTAGTTTTTCATAACAAATGCTATATAGATTAATGAAGTGTCATTATTGGCCTGGTAATGAATAACAGGTTAGCCTTATTATAACATGCTGTTAAGAACCATCTTCATAAGAACAAGCACAAGTCAGAATCGAGAGCCGTGTGTAAATGTGTGAAAGCCCTTCAGATATTCAGAGATGACACGGACACAATCATTAAGAGCCTGATGAACTTCAGCAAGAAATACATAATATCAATATAAGAAAATGTCAAGTCAGATTGACTTTCCATGGCATGTTGAATTCCTACAAAACTACAGCCTGTGAGTGCCTAATGAATATAAAATACATTATATAACCTGTGCAAACAATTGTTAACTAGGCCATTACTTTATTGCAGTTATGTAATCAACCAACTTTGCATGTGTGGATGATCGCACAAAAGACCATTCTACAAAAATAAATACACTGGTTTAATCAATCTTCAAATAGATCAGGGGCTTAAGCTCCAAAAGCAACGCCACAGGTTCATATGTAAACTGGAAAATATCTATTTTGTTTTTGTTCCAGTGCAAGCAAACTCCCTACAGCAAGACAATGAGATATTAAAGGAATCCGGGTCATAAGAACTAGTTTGACCAACTAGCAGCGAGTCAAGAGGTAATCAGACTGACAAAATAAACCAATCTACCTTTTTATGTAACTGACCTTAAGTGTTGACCAGTCTTCAGCGAAACTAGATGACGAGCTTGTGAGACTAGTCTAAGCAGTTCATGCAACCAACCACAGAAACTGCAGCTATACTGTACTTACAGTGAATCCATGTCTGTGCAGATATCAGCATCCAGTGTTTGACCGACATCATGACCGCCGAGCTGGACAATGAAACCCAGACTCTTCAATAAACACAAGCGAACTCAAAGAGATTGCAGATTTCAGTAGTTTATTGAAAGTTGAAAACACATTCAAACAAAAACCTGCTGAAGCCGACTGAAGTCCAGTCTGAACCCAGAACCAAACGCAGCGGACAGTGTGGCGAGAAACACTTCGGAAATCAATGGAAAGAGCAGCACGATCCAGAAGAGCCATGCAAAGAAAACCAACTCCAGACCAGAACCAATGCGGATTAAACCAGCTCGGATCAGCATCTGTGAACCGCTAACACCTTGACACTCGCGAGACACACACAGACGGGAGAGAGACGAGTTAAGGCACCACCACCGCTTTATTCACTAGGAAAATAAATAAGTGTACACTGAGCACTGATTGATGAAGCGCTGCCGCTCATCCGTTATAAACCGTGAGAGATCAGCTTCTGTTCTAGAGAAAAAAAATATCACACTGTCCTGTTCTTCTTCGCAAAATCATGAGGAGAATACAAAGGAAAGCGCAGATGATCTCGGCGCGGCGTGAGTCTGAGAGTCTTTGAGGGCCGGTCAGAGTCCGAAAGCCAGAGAGAGACACGAGAGAAACAAAACCAATCAGACGAGTAGAGGCCTTCATCAGCGTTCAGCGGCGGGGGCCTGTGAAGCGGCTCTCTCGCCCCGCGCCCATCCCAGCCCTGGAGGACCCCCGGGCCTCTCGCTCACGCCCCAGTCCGTTCCCCAGGGGGCCCCGGGGCCCACGCCGGCCCTCCGCCGCTCCTCTGGTCTCCCGCTCGCGCGCCGCTCTGCTCTTCTTCTCCTCCACGTTCAGACGCACTTCCCCACGGAACATGATGGGCTGCAGGAGACAGGAAAGAGGAAACGCTGACTTCCTGTTCGTTCATCAGCCATTTAATATCATATTAAACAAACCACTGATTCAAAATGTTTCCTGTAATAAGTGACTCCAGTGAACACTGAATCAACCCCGACTTCGTCTGAACTGATTCACAGAAGTGAAAAACAAACGTATTTAACATTCAATTTGGTGCAATTAATTGTGGGAAAAACCCTGCATGCAGTTTCTGATGAACACGATGCAGGACGACTGTGTGATGAAGCCTATTACAATGCAGTTATATCAGCCTAAACAAATTAATATATGAACGCAAATATAGTTTAGCAATATCACACCAGCAAGAGTGCAGTTTTCACCAATATCTGCACAATTGCAAATGAGATATTGATTTTATACAACAGTTCAATAAACAAGCAGTTAATATTGTTGCATTTTAGATGTAATATTGTCAACATTGTCCATTTTGCTTAATTTTCACCAATGGAAATAGTTCTAATGAAAGCCAGAGCAGAACCGAGCATCTCTGATCAACACACCGCGGTGATTCGTTACTGAGTGAATCGAGTGAGTCAATGATTCAGTGATTTATTCATCAAGATGTGATTGTGGCATTTCTCCTTTTGTTTTTAATGAATATAATGAAAGTATGAATATATCCACACAAAACAAATGACCCCCCAAATAAAAACACAGTTTGATGGGGCTAATCAACGTACATTATGATTTAATAATTATAAAATAATTATTTCTGCCATAATTATTATAAACCGCCATTTTACAGAAATAGTGTTTACAGAATAACGTTAAAGTGGGAAAATATTGGTAATTCTGACCTCGCGCTCCTAGTTTTGATTAGAATCATCGCATCTGTTCGCATACGGTCTAGCCGCAGAAGTTCAAATAACTGAACGCATCTGAAGCTCAGATCAGATCAGAAACCTCCGCATACACACATGATCAGAGCTCCACGCAGCTCCCGCACTACTCTCCACTGGAAATGAATGACGTTTGTCAGAATCTAATGTGAGCAGGCCAAACCCCAGCCGCTCCCACGAGCTGTGACGACTCCTCACACAAACCTTGGATCCCAGAATCCTCTGCACCGGCTCAGAGTCATCGAACACGACGAAGCCGAAGTTGGGCAGCCTCCCTCCGACGCCTTTGGTGTTGATCCTCATCTCCACCATGTTCCCAAACGCTGACGGAAACAGAGCGGCATGAAACCACAGACACACACTCATCAGCAGGTCAGAGGTCAGAGGGTAAAGGTCTTACTCATGAAGAACTCTTTCAGCTCGCCCTCGACACACAGAGAGAGACACACACACACACACACAGACACACACACAAACGTGAATATTTCACGTGAATATTTTCAAGTGTCATTATTGAGCACATTCGCAGGGATACACATTCAAGAATGTTTTTTGCGTGTGCATTCTAGGAGTAATTCAATTTGTTGAAATAAAATGCTTGCAGATGCTCATCTGTGTTTAGGGTCACGCACCCTTTCATGAGGTGATTCCCGGACTATGATTTCTGTGATGCTCGGACAGAACCGCAGAATCCAGTCATAAAAACAGAATTTACGCTATAACGTAGAATGTCACAGAATTTGTCAAAGTTTGGATGAATGAATCAAAAGTAGGTCGTTACAGTTAAATCAAATGGCGATATGGACTAGTGTCTGTGAATATTAAGCCGCAGAAAGACTTTAAATATGAATCCTGCATGTTCAGCATGTGTGAGTGAGTGAATGGAGCTTAAGCGCTCTTTATTTCACGCACTGAAGCGCTCGCGGTGACTTCAGTCTCACTACACGAGGACACACACACACACACACACACACACACACACACACGAACACCTCCAGAACTGCTCTGAGAGTCACTTCATCAGCATTTCACCCTTTCCTTTGAGTACCACTATCATCATCGTATCATACACACACAGAAGCGTAAACGTATTCATGACAACCCATCAAAATAAACGTTCGATTTATCTGGAATAAGTCACTTCATCAGCATTTCACCCTTTCCTTTGAGTACCACTATCATCATCGTATCATACACACACAGAAGCGTAAACGTATTCATGACAACCCAATTATGTCAGAAATATATTATTGTGCAGTAGAATGTACGTAATACTACTAACAATAATAGTAAACCACAATTTGATTAAAAGATAAAATAAATTACTGTTTTGTGCCTTCATTTGATAACCAGACAAATCAAAATACACAACACAGAATTTTTGGGGGAAAATTTTTTAATAAATTAAGTTGTTTTTATGCAAATAATATAACATGCTTAAACGCATAATTTAGTAACAATAAAACAGAACGTGAGAAAAACAAAATTCATGAGGTCCAAAAAATTAAATTTTATGTTAAACTTTTAATATATTGATGTTAAATTGTATAAGTTTCATGACTTTAAGTAATTTAACATGCTTTTTGATTAATAAAATTTAATTTAATCATTAAAAAGGATTCCAGAAAAATAAAAATGGAAAGAATAGACTTTGGGAAAAATAAAAAGGGATTTCATATAGCCATACATATTAGTGTTATGATGAAGGAATCACACCTTCACTCATTCTTGTTATTAGAGGATTGATGACTTTGAGTCAACCACAGTCACATGACAGGCTGTTGTCCCCACATGCTTCAAAGCCACCACCATCATGTGCTGTACATGTGGAAGAATTGACAATAAAGCAGACTTGACTTGACTTGAAACTCACCCTTAAAACTGATGTACTGTTTCCCACCCGGAGCCTCTGAGCCGCTGCCGTCTAACAAACAACAACAACAACAATCACATGACAGGAAACCATTCACACTATCAGCCTGTTATTAATCACATGAGTGTGCGTGTGTGTGTGAGTTTGTGTTTGTGAGTGTGCGTGTGTGAGTGTGCGTGAGTTTGTGTGTGCACGTGCGACTGTGAGTGAGTTTGAGTGTGCGTGTTTGAGTGTGTGTGTGCGTGCGAGAGTGCGTGCGTGCTTGAGTGAGTGAGGTGTGTGTGCGCGCGCGCGTGTGTGTGAGTGTGCGTGTGAGCGTGTGTGAGCGTGTGTGCGTGTGAGTGCGCGTGTGTGTGTGTGAGTGTGCGTGCGTGTGTGCGTGAGTGAGAGTGTGTGCGTGCGAGTGCGTGTGAGAGTGCGTGAGTGTGTGCGAGTGAGTGAGTGTGCGTGTGCGAGTGAGTGCGTGTGAGTGAGAGTCAGTGTGCGTGCGTGAGTGTGCGTGTGTGTGAGTGCGTGTGTGAGATTGTGTGTGTGCGTGTGTGCGCGTGTATGAGATTGTGTGTGTGTGTGTGAGATTGTGTGTGTGAGTGTGCGTGTAAGTGCGTCTGTGTGAGATTGTGTGTTTGAGTGTGTGTGTGTGTGTGTGAGAGTGTGTGAG
>NW_015540840.1:113823-117844 GCF_001515605.1 Sinocyclocheilus anshuiensis | reverse complement strand
GCAAGTGCTCCAACACAGACTGAAGGAGTGTGTGTGTGTGTGTGTGTGTGTGTGTGTGTGAGAGAGAGTGAGAGTGAGTGTCACCTGCTCGTGGTCCTCGTGGAGGGAAGCCAGGTCTCTCGCGCCGCTGATCTCTGGGTAATGACGACTGACCGTCCTGTTTGAGCTCCACCCGCGGCTGACACACAGACACACAGCTTTAGCATCACAGGCTTTCTGAGACTCCTGTGGAACTGCTTTACAACTGAAACCGAGTTTGTTTCATCATTTGTGCAGTTTGTTTATTTTCCTGCTTGTTCCTGTGAAGCTGCTTTGAATCAATCTGTATTGTAAAAAGTGCTGTAGAAATAAATCTGACTGGACTAGATGTTCATGCCGCTCTAACACAAATCCCTTCATCTAACAGCACAGAAGTCAAGGATTCACTAAACTGCACACTGCACCGTTACACATGAACACAAACCTTGTGACTACTGACCAGCGATTTTAATCATTTAGACACTTACATTCTCCATTAACATTTGGAATTAATTTGTATTTTTTTATTTCATTGTGAAGTATTAGTCATTTTGTTGTCTGTTTTAGTCCTTTATTTGTATTTTTTAAATCTGTAGTCTATATAGTTTGCATCAAGTTAAACTACAACAAAATGACAAATGTTTTCTTGACAACTAGCTGAATAAAATAAGTTTTTTTTGTACATTTTATTTCAGTTAATGTTTATTTTATTTGAAGAAATGTTTTTCATAGTTGTAGTTTTGGTTTCAGATAACTATAATAACCCTGCTACTGACTGAGAAGAAGGGCGTTTAAGGAACAGTTCATCCAGAAACGATCGTTCTGTCATCATTTCCAAACCTGTATGACTGACTTTCTTCTGTGAAACACAAAAGAACGCTGGAAGACAAACAACACTGGCTTTCACTGAACGGACAGGAGGTATTTCTGAAAGTCACACACTTTTGAAATGAGTGACCGAGCGTCACTGATGTGTGCAGAGGAAGCGCGAGACCGTGCTCTACCTGAACGCCGGCAGCTTTCACCACGTGAGCCGGAGGAAGATTCTTACTGGTCACCAGAGCCCAGGAGAACGCCTGCAGATGACCACATCATCGTCGTCATCATCATCATCATCACACGCTCCACATCAACACTGCACTCACGTACCTTCAGTGGCTCTGGGGTCTGAGGGGGCGGAGTCAGGGTGAGGCTGGGGGTGGAGCCTCTCTCCTCCTCCTCCTCTGGCTCCACCTCAGCCACCTGCAGTTCTGCTTCTGGGTTTAGCTCCGCCTCCGCCTCCTGACTGGCCTCAGGCTGGGGCTCTGGCTCCGCCTCAGGCTCCGCCTCCTCCTGCTGCTCCTCAACTCCATTACTGAACACAAACCGGAGCAGAGCATCAATAAAGCGGCTGAGCGCTCTGAAGCAGTGAGGAAGATCATCTGATGCTGGTACCTGACAGGCGGCGCCGGCGGCTCGTAGTAGGTGGTGCTGCTGGGACGGTCCGGGGCCGGTTCAGGGGAAGCCGGAGTCTCCACCTGCTCCTCCTCAACCTCCTCTTCTTCAGACTCTGATCAGACACACAACACACTCACACCAGTGCCAGGCTTTTCAAACCTAACTCAAGACCTTGAGAGCTCAAACTCTCATAAAATCTCAAAATAAACCCGGAATCTCAAAGTCTTTCCTCACATTCAACCGCAAAACAGGAGAACTGCGAGTTTAAATACTCTAGATATGTTTTATTCAAATCTGTGTCACGTTCTCATATCAACACGCATGGAGATACTGGACTTTGCTGTTACGATACTCTTATTTTGAAATATCTATGCTTTACTACTTCAGCTGCTCATTCAAAAAGATGAGATATCTGACAAAATATCCATCTTACATCCATCTACAACATATTATAATAGAAAAACCATAACATAAACCTCGTCAGTTCATCAGGGGTGCATCATAATCAGTCGTTAGCTATAAGTGTGCAACATTCACTGATTGCGAGCGGCTCTGAAATGCAATCCTGTTGAACACTGAAAGTGCAGCGCTCATTTATTTACTTCAATCAGAGCCTTTTGAAGTTGAATAATCACATATCGGTTTCACAATGACTCCGTTTTCCAAATTTAAGAGCTTGTAATATGCTAATTAAAGCTCGTGTAAAGATGCAGTGCAGACAGAATGACGTGGCTCTGATCCACCGGACCTCAGACCAGCACAGCATACAGCTGTAATCATGATCACGCATTAGACGGTCTGTGTACATTCACCTAAATAACACGTGTGCAGTGTAAACATGACTCGCGTGTCACAGGCGTGTTCAGAACCGTGTGTGTGTGTTTTAGTCAGTTAGTGGTGTGTGAGAGAGAGAGAGAGAGAGATCTGTAGTTTTACCTCCCAGCTCAGCCTCAGAGTCTCCAAACACCTCCTCTTCATAGCGGAAGATGTCATTGTGCACATAGAACTTATTGACAGCAGAACCCTGGTGAAAATCACACTTAGTATCGTGAAGGTGGCATTATATATATATATATATATATATATATGTATGAGAGAGACAAATTAAGAGCTGAATTAACATTGCTTTATACTCTGAAATGTAAAATAAATATTCAATGAAATGAATATAAAACATCAATTTGTAAATGCACCAGTGTGCAGGCATTTTTAGTGCTTTATATACATAAGATTAGATACAGTAAGAAAATGAACAAAGAAAAACAAACTGACAAATACAATAAAACAAAGATACAAATGAAATAAACAGTGCTTTAATTGTTCCATGGAGGTGTACTAACATTACTGTTCAGGTCAGTAATATATTTGATTAACACTGATGGCCCAGTCACTGCGCTCACTTTAACACAATATATATTGACACGCATCAGATTTTCTCCCAGCCGTTCACGTCCACTTAAGACATAAACCGTGTTTAAGTGAACACTCTCCAAGCGGGCCATTTGGACATATTTTGTGTATATTTGATGAACCGAAGCCCAAAGTGTAACTTGCTTGTCTACTGCGGTCCGTATTGGAGCGCACACATATCAGCCAGCGTCTCTTGCGCGGATTATTGTGCTTTCAATGTTTTATCAAACATGTCCTGCAATTTAGCATTTACATTTAGTCATTTTGCAGACACTTTTATCCAAAGCGACTTACAATTGGGGGATACATAAAGCGATTCTTCTTGAAGAGGCAAACAGACACAGGAAGTGCTTGTAATACCAAGTTTCTAGACATTGTTCAAATAAGTACAAGCTAGAAAGAGAAGGAATAAATAAAGAGAGAGAATTTTTATATTTTTTATAATGATGATGATGAAGTCAAGTAGCTTCGAAAGAGATGAGTTTTCAGCTGTCGCTTGAAAATTGTCAGGGATTCAGCATTCCGGATAGGGGTGGGAAGATCGTTCCACCAGCCAGGAACGGTGAACGAGAATGTTCTGGAAAGTGATTTTGAGCCTCTCTGTGATGGTACCACGAGGCCATCACAACAGCAACAGTAAAGACGGCATTTTACAACAATCACCGGTTGTTCGGATTCTGACGTTAGGTTTGGGTTTTAGGGAGGAACGAATGTTAAGGGAAGGAAGCTGCGCTATATATCTTCTTTTTTATAATCCTTAGAAGCCTAAATCTGGGGGTTGCTCAATGGGGATATTAAAGGTCCCATGACATGCTGCTTTTTGGATATGATGTCCATTGTAATATGGACATATGTTGTTTGAATGAAAACCATTTTAAAGGGTTCATCGGATGCCCATTTTCCACAAGTTGATATGATTCTTTGGGGTCTTAATGAAAAGTCTGTAGCATAGTTTGGTTAAAATATCTCAATGGTAGTGTAAAAAACACCTTTTTTACCGTCAAAAACAGCGGCTCAGATGTCGGGAGAAAATGAGAACTACTATGTTCACCATTACATCCAACAACAGAACACCTCAATCGCTTAGGAGTCATTCTTCTCTACATCTGCTCCGGCGGTGAAACAATGGCGGACTGATGACAGTCACTCAGGCAGG
>NW_015540840.1:106122-113718 GCF_001515605.1 Sinocyclocheilus anshuiensis | reverse complement strand
ACGCACTGCCAACACACATTTCAGTTCAAACAGCTTGTAAAAGTGCATGTAGCATCCTATGACCCCTTTAATATTTTATTAGCAAAACAAACGCAAAGCTTCTACCAAGAAAAAACTGTTCCTGGCAAGAGTAGAGTGCCGACTGCAGTAACCCGGATGAGCCAGAGTTATCAGCTTTCACTCACACACATGCACACAGACACACACACAGATACACACACAGATACGCACAGACACGCACAGACACACGCGCGCACAGACACACAGAGAACGATGAAGATGCTTGATTCATAAATCAAGAACCAAAATGACAGAGGTCTTGTTTTATAAGAAACTGATCAAAATTAAGTGAGATAATGATCAAAACAAGAACAAATCTGTCAGAAAAATCAACTTAATTCAAAGGGAAAACAAGTTTACATTCCCCATTAACAGATATTTGTTCTTGATTTAATCATAAATCATTTAATTTTGTATCTCCAGTAAATGTATCTTGATTTAAGGTTTTAATATTTGTACTGAAAACAAGACAAACACTGAGGAAGAGATTCAGTTAATGCCACGGCTTTATGAGTTTAAACTTTCTGCTCTGATTCAAGACCTTGATTTGTGGAAGGCTGAATTAGATGTATTTAAACCCACAGAAAGCCCATCAGTAGTTTCGGTTATATAGGCATCCGTAAGCTTCTATAGGTTATATGTGCACGGCTCTTTCTCTACAGGGTTCTATGTATTACTGCGCTCCTGTGAGTATAAGCTCACTTCAGCTCAAACTACACAGGGAGAATTCATCAGAAGTGAAATCTGATGGCAGTGTAAGATCAGAGGACTCTGTGTGTCTCAGGTGAACGCTTCACTCACCGCCTGACCGTAGACGGCCTCCTCCGGCTTCCCAGTGCCGTCCACACCGCCGTGAACATACGAGGAGCTCCTGCCATAAAACCTGCACAGCAAACACCACCAGAGCGTTCAACACGGCCCTGACAGGACCCGCCACACGCTTCTCTCCACTCACCTGTGCAGGTAATCCGGCGCTTTATTCAGCAGCGTGTAGTACTGCCGCACAAACTCACGTCCTACGAGCAGGGGGCTCGGCTTCTCCATCACCATCTCTCTCTCTCACACACACACACACACACACACACACTACGACACACACACACACGAGAAACACAGCAGATCATGAGAACTTTAATCATAACACAGTCAGACAGGTATTTAAACACTGAAAGAGACGGACAGAACAATAGATAGATAGATAGAACGATAGATAGAACGATAGAATGATAGATAGAGCGTAAACCCTCGTCGGTTATGTAATAAGTGAATGTAAACAGTTGAGAATGAAGATGTGCGTAACAGTAAATTGGATTTGTATGGCTCTTAAAGGGTTAGTTCACCCAAAAATGAAAATTAGCCCATAAATTACTCACCCCCGAGGCATCCTAGGCGTATATGACTTTCTTCTTTCAGACGAATCCAGTAACGCATTGATTCGCTACAGGAGGCCTTTGTTCACCCCCCGGAGCTGTGTTAGACACTTTTTTTTTATGGATGGGCACTTTTTATTTAACTTCTTTTGGACGAATCTCTTGGATGAGTGGCATTAAACAGCTTGAAAGATCAAAGACCGTTTTTAATATAACTCCGACTGGATTCGTCTGAAAGAAGAAAGTCATATACACCTAGGATGGCTCGGGGGTGAGTAAAACGCAGCCTAATTTTCATTTTTGGGTGAACTAACCCTTTAAAGTGACAGCAGCCTAATATTCCAGCTGACAGTGTGCTTAATCAGAATCAGAATCAGCTTTATTGCCAGGTATGTTTACACATACGAGGCGAGGACGAACGTCTGCATGAACCTCCTCATGGGTCGGCCGCTGTTGGACAGCTCACCCATCACCTGCACCACCACCCCGTCCCCCAGCGTCGCATGAGCATCCACCTGCCTGATCTTAGTGTGACACTCACTGAACTGCAGAGACATCACCTTCTTGTGGATCTCCTGCACACACACACACACATACACACATACACACACAATAATAATAATTACAGCTTTATTGCCAGGTATGTTTACACATACGAGGAATTTGCTTTCGTGACAGAAGCTTCACAGTGTAACAGAATGACAGCGACAGAACAAAAACACAGATAAAATAAAAAATAGAACAAGTAAATAAGGAATGCAATATACAAATTGACAATTGTATGTGCAGGTATATAACAATAGACAGTTTTGCATGTTGTATGTGATATTAACCAAACAACTAAAGACAGAACATCACTCGCTGCTCTCGACTGAAGGACTTTCGTAACTTTAATAAGAAACAAAAGAAGTTTGATTATTACAGTGTAGACCATTCTGTTTTATTTTACATTCAATGATTCAGTTTCTGTAGCAGCTGTTAGTTAGTTACCCAGTATTTTGCTGAGGTGTTGAGAACCGTCTCCAAAATGTTGATATCATGGCAACCTTATTAACAGAACGATAGATGGATATTTAAGAGGAAGAGTTATAGACAGACACTGAAAGAGACAGAATACGGATGATGGAGAGATAAATGCAGACAGATAAACAGACAGAAAGATGGAGTGAGGCGCACGTGCGCGCTGCAGACAAACAATAGCGCTCGCGTGCTTTAGCTTCATGCTAACCGCGCTCAAACTCACCTGCTGCGACAGAACCCGTTAAACGCCGCACGCTCGCTCTCTCCGCACACACTCGAGCGCCGGACCACGACCCGCTCCTGTTTACCGGGAAAACACGACCGACAGCAGCCGAGCCGAAATATACAAACACGGAGACAGACGTGCGCGCGTCCGCCACTCTCGCCTCGCTCGCGCGCGCGCACGCCTGTGACGCAGAAGAGCAAGAACGCGTCACGCGTCACGCGCAGGCGCAGAAGCAGTTTCAGGAAACCTTGTTCAGTTTGTTTCGAAAGATAATATTTGTCATTACTGTGACTCTGCCAACAAAACTAAAGAGTATATATTCTACTTTTTTATTTTGTTTGGGGCTCAATTCCTACTCTTTCGCATTTTCTGATCGAGGTTGACTCACTGCTCACATCTTTCTGTTTGACTAGCAATAAAACATGTCAGGTTTTTGGAATTATATGAAAGGTGCATTTCTGTTGACTCTGATTAAGTTTAGATATAGCTTTCCTTCATTGCTCTTTTATTTTTATTGTTATTATTATTATTTTCCCCTTTATTGTAAGCGTCTTATTGTGTTTTATTTCTATCTTCTTTTCTTTGTTAATGTTCTCCTGAAGCTGATTGTATATTTTCATCCAATTTCTTGAATTTTTTTATTATATGTGAAATCTAAATGCTATGCTCTGGTTCTCTTTTTCTTGTTTTATTTTTGTTTGCTTTTGTTTCTTTTTTTAGTATATATATATATATATATATATTTATGTATGCTTACAATCTGCTTTTATAATAAACCTGCCAAACTTATTATATCTGAAATAACTAACGCTTCACACAAATATAGGAGTGTTTTCTAGAGAAACTGTCTTCGAGCTCTTTTATTAATTTTGTTCGACTCAGTGTTCAAGAATGTGCTCATGTATTCAAGTCCAGTTTATTTGAAGCCTAGCGCTTTACAATACAGATCGTTTTAAAGCAGCTTTACAGAAACAAACAGAAAAATAACAATTAATGATGTAAATGTAAACAAATATGAGACTAATTCTGCAGTAAAGCATCTTTAAAAAGACAAGCGTGTCATTATTCAGCTCAGCTCAGTGTTTGTTTAGATTCAGTCCAGTAGCTCCAGAAGACAGAGTCATTCAGATCAGCTCAGGTCAAGCTTGCTTTATTCTTATACAATAATGTCAGTGCTGTCAAATTAATAATAGCATTGAATATTATATTAAATAGTATAGAATATGAATTATTCAGTGCTTTTTCTTGAAGTAAATGAATCTCTGACAGGTTTGATGGTAAAACCCAAAGAGAATCTATGACACGACTCTCGGACATGCTTCTGTCCAGCGGGGCAGCGATGTTGAGTTCCTATTACTGTGCAATGACCTATTCTGTGTAATAATGCCCTGTGCTGTTAAAGATTCATTCACTTGTGTCTTCATTCTCACCAGTGGAGATTTTCCTTTCTGTCTGTTCCCAGATAGCACAGGTACGTCTGCAAGAGGTCTGGTAAAGATTGCTTCATCTGGAGAGCATCTGCTGTGTGCAAACATCTGATAGACATCTCTAAGATGTCAGTTTTACATTCATTCTAAATCATAAACATCTTAAAGACATCTTCTAAACGTCTATTTGACATCTGATAGGAAACGTCCAATAGACGTATAGCAGATGAGCAAACACTTAAACATACGTCTTGCAGATGTAATGCAGAAGTCAAATAAAGTCTCTGTGATGGACGCGTGCTATCAGCTTTCAAGGTAATTAAATCTGGTTACAAAAAAAAAACGTGTTGAATTCATTTCAGAACAAAGTCAGAATAAACTTTGAGAACTAAAGGCATCTTTACACATTAAGGCTGCTCTGTGCCTGCTCAAAATTCTGAATAAAGATGTAATGCTGCATAAAATCCAGACTAAATTAAGCCAGCTCTGCCCCACCTCAGCCCCTAGTATTACTGTAATGAATACAGCTGTAATTGCTTAGAAAATGCATTTGTGCCACCTCTTAGCAGCATTAAACAATCTGTGTGAAGACACATAAATGCCACTTCAGAAGCGCTTCTGAGCCACCTTTGCAGTGTAAATTTGGCATAAGATTACTCTGATCATCACTGCGTCTCCTGCTCTTCAGACAACCAATATCAGACATAAAATATGGCTTGAGATCTGGAAACAAACGAAACTGGTTGACATGTGCTGTTCTACATGATAGCACCGGTAGGATTTAATTAACAAATGACAAAAAACACCCACTGTCAGAGTTGCCTACTGTGAGGAGCGAGGAGCGAGGAACGAGGAGACGTGGGGGAATTCACGAATACAGTCTTTAATAATCCACAGGAACAAGGAACACACATAGCAATGGGGATAGACGTTAGACACTGGACCAAAACTGGAACACAGGTCTGACATTACCTCCCCCTTCTGGAAGGCGCGTCCATGTGCCACATAACTTCCAATGGGGAGGGAGGGTGGGCGCTCTGGAGGCCTCTACGGACAGGCTTACACGGGACAGAAGACCTCCAGGGCGGTACCCGTTCCAGGACCCATGGCGAATCAGGGAGCCATGGAGGAGTAGGCAGACTAGGGGGGCCATGGCGGAGCAGGCAGTTCAGGAGGCCATGGCGGATCAGGCAGTTCCCGGGAGCAATGGCAGATTAGGCAGTTCCGGGAGCCATGGCGGAGCAGGTAGTTTAGGGGATCATGGCGGATCAGGCAGTCCAGGGGGCCATGGCGGAGCAGGCAGACTAGGGAGCCATGGCGGAGCAGGGAACTCAGGGGGCCGTGGCGGAGCGGCCTCCGTGACCTTGGACTCGGCACTCGGCCTGGCCTCTACGGCCGGATCCTTATAGCCCCCCCAAAAAAATTATTTGGGGGAAATTTTAGGTTCTGAGGCCCTCCGTGGGCCAGATGTGGGAACTGTGGCCCTCCCTGGGCTTGACTTGGGAACAGGAGCCCTCCCTGGGCTGGACGTGGTAACGGGAGACCTCTCTGGGCTGGACGTGGGAACTGTGACCCTCCCTGGGCTTGACTTGGGAACAGGAGCCCTCCCTGGGCTGGACATGGGAACGGGAGCCCTCCCTGGGCTTGACTTGGGAATGGGAGCCCTCTCTGCACTGGACGTGGGAACCACAGCCCTCTCTGGGTTTGTCTTGGGAACAGGAGCCCTCTCTGGGCTTAACTTGGGAGCAGGAGCCCTCCCTGGGCTGGACGTGGGAACGGGAGCCCTCCCTGGGCTTGACTTGGGAATGGGAGCCCTCTCTGCACTGGACGTGGGAACCACAGCCCTCTCTGGGTTTGTCTTGGGAACAGGAGCCCTCTCTGGGCTTAACTTGGGAGCAGGAGCCCTCCCTGGGCTGGACGTGGGAACGGGAGCCCTCCCTGGGCTTGACTTGGGAACGGGAGCCCTCTCTGCGCTGGACGTGGGAACCACAACCCTCTCTGGGTTTGTCTTGGGAACAGGAGCCCTCTCTGGGCTTAATTTGGGAGCAGGAGCCCTCTCTGGGCTGGGCGTAGGAGCAGAAGTCCTCTCTGTGATTAATTTGGGAACAGAGTCTTTCTCTGGGCTAGGCGTAGGAGCAGGAGCCCTTTCTGGAGTGGACTTAGGGGCTGGAGCCCACAGTCTCTTCCTCCGAATTCTCCTTTTATGAGCAGAGGTGAAGGAGACTGCTGCTGTCAGCTGAAGGCTTGGGAGTGAACCGGCCGGCGGGCTTGAGAGTGCAGTGGCCGGGCTAGACAACAGAGCGGCCAGCGGGCTTGACGGCGGGCTGGTTTTGAATCGGGGCCGGACACTCTCCAGACACCGGAGGATGCCTTCCCTCCAGCTCAGTCCAGTGGTGTCTGGGAGATCGACAGGGCGATGGTAATTGGCCCCGATCCAGAACAGAGAATTTAGTGTGGCGTCATCCAACGCCATCAAGACGGCGAGCCCGCAGAATTCCCGGGTGAATTCCACAAACGGGAGATCCCTGCGGGCTAGGGCGATGAATCTCGCAGCGATTTCCATGAACGCGGGGGGAAAACGGAAAACAGAAAACTTTCCAAAACGGAAAAAAAATGAGGAGAAGGGGTTCAGCTTACTGTTTGTCAGGTCTGGTGTTCTGTCAGGGGTGCCTACTGTGAGGAGTGAGGAACGAGGAGACGTGGGGGAATTCACGAAAACAGTATTTAATAATCCACAGGAACAAGGAACACACGTAGCAATGGAGATAGACGTTAGACACTGGACCAAGGAACACGGAACAGACACCACTATATATACGCCAGACTTAACGAGGAACTCAATGGAACACACCTGAAATCACTGAACACAATCAGCACGAGGGAAACTGGGTCACAGGGAGCACATGGGGAGTGCAAACACAACAAAACTGGAACACAGGTCTGACACCCACAGACTTGAGCAGTAATGTTATCATCACTGAGGTTTATTGGTAGAGATGCTTTTTCTCCAAGCAGAAATAGTGAAACACACACACACACTCAAACACACACACACACACACACACACACACACACACAAACACACACTCAAACACACACTCAAACACACACTCAAACACACACACTCAAACACACACACAAACACACACACACACACATCCAATAACCAAGCAGTTTTATGCTTGAGGTCATGTCCTCCCTAATCATTATTGTGTTGAGAAATGGACAGGTAGTTGTTCGCTTGCCCCCTGCTCATAATTAAACCTCACTCACACACACCTGCCTGCAGCTTTAGTAGAAACGACAGTGTAACGCAGCCTGGTCTGCCGTGACCACCCCATTAAAGTTCCTACAATTTAAAACTGCTTCACTGCTGCACGAGAGCAGCCATTACTGCAAAAGTTCACACTGGAATCAAAGCTATTTTCTCTCCTTTTCCGGTGTCTGAAAAGCAGATAAAACCACAAAATGCATTGAGCTTGAAAATTACAGA
>NW_015540840.1:87281-88532 GCF_001515605.1 Sinocyclocheilus anshuiensis | reverse complement strand
CACACTCAAACACACACACAAACACACACACACACACACACTCACACACACACAGTCTCAAACACATACACACACACAAACACATACTCTCACACACACACACACTCACACACACACATAATAAAGCTCTTGTGTTTCCTGATGATGGTGTGAACGTACATAGAGGGTCTCGTCTGCTGCTGAGATCGACTGCAGAGACACAAAACACACACAAATACAGAACATCTGATTATGAGAAAGAACAGACTACATAACTAAAAAGAGCAAAAACAGAAGAGTAAACAGTGGGGACTTACAGTGAACGAGAGGGAGATGGTGAGAACTGAGGAAGCACTGAGTAAGGATTCTCATGGTGTTTGATGATAGACACACTGAATGATGTTTGTGTCTCACCCAGAATTTACATTTAATTAAAAACTCAACACTCCCTCAGGCATGTGTAACCACACACACAAACACACACACACACACACACACACACAGGCTTGTTTTTGTGAAAAGTGGGGACTCTCCATAGACACGCGCACACACACACACACACACACACACACACACACACAGTGACAGCGCATCAAGCATCTTTATTCATGTCCACAGGTGCTTGTGAAGTTTACAGACTGATATGAAGTTGCATTTTTACAATGTACATATACAAAGCATCTCATTATCTCACTAATGACTGTAAGATGTCAGTTCATCAAACACACACACACACACACACACATACACACACATCGGCTCATGCTGAAGATCAACAGATGTCCTCAGAAGTCCTCTGAACTTGTGTGTGTGTGTGTGTGAGTGTGAGTGTGTGTGTGTTCATGTGTCCGTCTCCTCTTCAGTGATCAGTCTGATAATCTGCAGTAGCTCAGAAAAAGATGGTCGTCCATGAGGTCTCTGAAAACAAGAAACACACACACACACACACACACACACGCAGCACTAATGTAATTATTCTGAGTGCTGTGATGATGTCAAGTAATCATACGCTTGCTGACTTTGTAAAACTGGCCGTTGTTTACTAAACAACTGAGGAATGAAAACATCACACATGTTTGATCTCCTCTAACTGGATGGAATCAGAGTCTGAAGATCAGAGAATCTGTCAACTCAAGTCTTCAGACTGAGCGACATCCGGTAACTACTGTCAACTCGTTCAGTGAATGAAGGAAAATCTGTGCAGGAGTCATGTAGTGTATGGATTGTGAAGTGTATCTGTCTGTGTGTGTGTGTGTGTGTGTGTGTGTGTGT
>NW_015540840.1:77480-83442 GCF_001515605.1 Sinocyclocheilus anshuiensis | reverse complement strand
CACACGCACACACACACACACACACACACACACACACACACACACACACACACACACAGAGACACACGCACACACACACACACACACACACACACACACACACTCGCTCGCTCGCTCGCTCGAACGCATGCACGCACGCACGCACGCACGCACACACGCGCACACACACACACACACACACACACACACACACACAGTGACAGCGCATCAAGCATCTTTATTCATGTCCACAGGTGCTTGTGAAGTTTACAGACTGATATGAAGTTGCATTTTTACAATGTACATATACAAAGCATCTCATTATCTCACTAATGACTGTAAGATGTCAGTTCATCAAACACACACACACACACACACACATACACACACATCGGCTCATGCTGAAGATCAACAGATGTCCTCAGAAGTCCTCTGAACTTGTGTGTGTGTGTGTGTGTGTGTGTGTGTGTGAGTGTGAGTGTGTGTGTGTTCATGTGTCCGTCTCCTCTTCAGTGATCAGTCTGATAATCTGCAGTAGCTCAGAAAAAGATGGTCGTCCATGAGGTCTCTGAAAACAAGAAACACACACACACACACACACACACACGCAGCACTAATGTAATTATTCTGAGTGCTGTGATGATGTCAAGTAATCATACGCTTGCTGACTTTGTAAAACTGGCCGTTGTTTACTAAACAACTGAGGAATGAAAACATCACACATGTTTGATCTCCTCTAACTGGATGGAATCAGAGTCTGAAGATCAGAGAATCTGTCAACTCAAGTCTTCAGACTGAGCGACATCCGGTAACTACTGTCAACTCGTTCAGTGAATGAAGGAAAATCTGTGCAGGAGTCATGTAGTGTATGGATTGTGAAGTGTGTCTGTCTGTGTGTGTGTGTGTGTGTGTGTGTGTGTGTCTCACCTCGTGCCAGCAGCGGTACATGATGTTGTAGATGTGTGCAGATGCCCGGTGAGGCCTGTAGAGACGGCCGCCCTGCGTCACCTCCTCCACCACCTCCAGATTGGAGCGGTTCTCAAATGGCGTCTTTCCCTCCGAGAAAACCTCCCACATCAGCATGCCTGTTCACACAAACACACACGCATCAACACACACACACACAACACACACACACGAGTCCTGACCTCTGACCTCCAGTCCTCACCAAATGACCAGACGTCTGACTTGTTGCTGAACTTGTTGAAGTGAAGAACTTCCGGTGGAGACCATTTGACGGGGAACCTGGAGCCCATGGAGCTGGTGTACTGATTGTCCAGAACGTACCTGCGGGAACAGACCCCGTCAGCCGAAGGAAACCTTCACTTACGTTCAGCTCATTTATGCCACAGCGGAGCATTTAAAACATTCTCCAAAACATGATACTGATGTGACGTCCGGAATAGGAAGGTCGTCCGGATACTGTTTCTTCAAAGCAAACAACTAGACTGTTACACGACTGGCTCTTCTTCTCAGTTGACAGAAAAATACGTTCTAACAACGTTTTGCTAACATTCCCATTATATTATGAAAACGTTATTCTGAATGTACAAAACATCAGGTTTTTAAATGCTTTAAAAACATTAAAACAAGAACATTAAGGGGCTGTTCACACAGAACGCAGTGTTCAAGAATGGTTTTTTAAAAAAGTGCAGTGCAGAACACGAGGGTCTCGAGACGTGATGCAATAACTGAAATATTTCTCTCCAGACTCTCTTGATAATGGCTTGAAGAAATGTTCATCATTCAGGGTATTCGCACACAGCCACTACGACTGCCTCTGCCATGCTGCCATCAAATAAAACCGTTGCCATGCCAACATGCTACTGTAAACAGAAGCTCGCAACACTTGCCCCGCCTCCGGGGTCTTCTGATTGGTCCACTGTTCTGAAACTGACATTGATGAGCGGCGTGGCGTGGAAAAGTTGAAATTCTTTGAAAATTCTTTTTAAAGTTAAAACTTGACACGGCGTCATGTGCAACGGTCACACACGTCCATCTAGCACATGTTTACATAGAAAAACAATGAAAGTGTAGCGCATTGGAATGGAAAAACGTGTTCTGTGTGAACGACCGCTTAGGGAACATTCCATTTAGCATTGATCAGTTGAATCATTATGGGAATGTTACTTTTGCATGTTCTGTAACAAGTAGTAACATTTAAAAGACGTTAGACGAACACCCAACTAAAATGTTTTAGAAAATGTGCCAGAGATCAGAAGGTGGATGTTGAGGAAGTGTGGTGAGAACTGAAGGTGGGTAAGGGTTAGGGTTAAGGTTAGGTTTAGGCGCTGGTTAGTACTCTGACCTGGTCATGCCGAAGTCGCACACCTTCACCACATTCCTCTCGTTCACCAGGCAGTTCCGTGCGGCCTGCAGACACACACACACACACACTCTGCTGTAGCGTGAGCGTTAGCTGGACCAACCGGAAAAACAACATTCATGCTTCTGCTGGAGTTTGATTCGACGTACATGTGAACTGGGAGATCAGTTTGTGCTGAGAAAATCAACATCATCTTCATACTGATCTGTAAAGCTGATTTGAAACATTCTCTACTGTATAAAGGACTCTAGAAATGGAGGTGACTATCTGACCATCTGTCTATATCTGTTTGTTTCATGACTGATGGCCTTCAAACTTTACACTTTTCAAACACCTTTAAACGTTTGGCCAGGATTTCTCAAGCCAACATTAACGTTTGTTTTGAAAAACTTTTTTTTTTACTCTAACTTGTGTATTTGTTTGATAATATTAATGTTGGTATTAATTGTTCTTCATAAATAAATTTTCAGCTGAAAACAGCTTCACATGTGCTGATTATCACACTAGTGTGCTCCTGTCGCTGTCTCAAACACGTCAGGTGTCCACACTCGCCCTGCCGTGATTCAGGTGTGTGTGTGTGTGTGTGTGTGTGTGTGTGTGTGTCAGTTGACAGAGAACGTGCTCACAACTTTCAGTAATGGTTTCTAAAAGTTATATAAATGTTAGGACAAAACATTCTTAAAGTAATGTTTATGGAACATTGTTACAACTTTATTCATATTTGATATACGTAACGTTGAAAGAAAACATTATGATGTAATTTGTGTCATGGGTCAGGGTGCCTTCATAGCCCCAGACCTCTGCCCCCCCACCGCCGGCTTATACGGTACGGCGGCTAATCGATGTGAGGCGTAGGGGTAGAGGTCACAATACCTGGTAGACTGGGAGGGTTATGGTTCGGAGGAGAGATGCTGGGTTCCGGCTCGTGACATTCTGGATCACGCTCTCATCGACCAGTTCCATCGGTGTCATGGTGAGTCCTCCAGGGATGCCAGGAGGCGTCCCTGAGGGGAGGGGTACTGTCATGGGTCAGGGTGCCTTCATGGCTCCCTCTGCTGTCTGTGTTGTCATGTCTTTTTCGGCGGCTCGTGACTGGTGCAATCAGCGCTGATCTGGCGGTGGGGCTGCGTGGATCATGAGCTGCTTCTCTTCCACCTGTGATTATCCAACAATTTTAAAACATGGGGAATAAAGGAGAGTTCATGACGTTTAGTTTTACTCCTGGGTACAGGAGTAGTGGTGTTGCTTCTAATCCTCTGGCTTTGAGTCCTCTGTTCTCCTTGTCCCATCACAGAATCTACTCACCAGATATTATGGACACAGCAGAGGAGGATGAGATGCGCCGAGCCCTTATGCAGCAGGACGTTCTTCTGGGTCGACATCAGGAGGGAATCGCAGCTTCCCGCAGCGCTTATTCCGAGATCTCTTTCCAGCTGAACCAGCTGGTTGAATGGTTTGATCAGCTACACACCAGCCCTCCCAGGGCTCCTACGGTAACCCCTTCTCCCGATCCCGATGGAACTAGTAACCATCACACTGAATCGCAGCTCAATCCTCCTGCTCCTTACTTGGGTGAACCTAACATGTGTCGTTCCCAATGCTCTCTGATTTTCTCGCTGCAGCCTTCCTGTTTTCCCACGGAGCGGTCCAAGGTAGCTTTCACCATCACGCTCTTGGTGGGTCTAGCGAGAGAGTGGGGAACGGCCATGTGGGATAACGACCACAACTGCTGTTCCTCCTTTGAGAGTTTCTCGGAGGAACTACGCAAGGTGTTTGATCTCTCGGCTCAGGGAACTGAAGCGGCACGAGCCTTGGCTCTGCTACGGCAGGGAGAAGGTTCAGTATCCAGTTACTCGATCGAGTTTTGCACGCTCGCTGCATCCTGTGGCTGGAACGACAAGGCTCTTTGTGATCACTTTCTCCACGGTCTGGCCGAGCATATCAAGGATGAAATCTATTCCCTTGAATTACCCTCGAGCCTTGATGGACTCATCGACCTCGCCATTCAGGTGGATAACCATATTGCTCTCCGTTCCTGGCATCGGAGGGGCGTGGTTTATCTCGAGCCCGGTATTAGAGCTGTGTCTGCAGCGTCTAGTGACATGCCATCTCAACGTCTCGACTTCCCAGAGGATGAGCCTATGCAGGTTGGGAGAGCGCTAGGCAGCGCTTACCACTCAAGGGAGGGCAGAAGGTGAGCGTTACTAGAGCTCGATTGCCCTCTGGTGGTCAGTCTGAGTTTCAAGCCTCATTGCTGGTCAAGGGGGCTGCTTATCAAGTGTCTGCGTTGATTGACTCCGGAGCAGAGGGCAATTTCATGGATGCCGGGCTGGCCACGCGGTTGGGGATTCCTTCCGTTGCTCTGGCCGAGCCTATATTGGCCAGAACACTTTGTGGCACCCTTCTTTCCAGAATTACCCACATTACTAAGTTCGTTACACTCACGCTCTCCGGCAATCGTGTCGAGGAGATCCGTTTTCTCCTTATTCACTCACCCACCGCCCAAGTGGTTTTGGGGCACACCTGGCTAGTCAAACATAATCCTCACATTGACTGGGCTCTCAACTCTGTTTTAACTTGGAACCCTTTTTGTTTAGCTCAATGTTTGGGTGATGCATTCTCCCCTGTTATGCCTCGTTCTTTGTTGCAGGAGGAGCCGGTGAACCTGGCGGGTGTGCCAGAGGCTTACCATGACTTGAGAGTGGTTTTCAGTAAGTCCCGAGCTTCATCTCTGCCTCCGCACTGCCTGTACGACTGTGCGATAGACCTGTTGCCTGGCACTTCTGCTCCTAAGGGGCGCCTTTACTTTCTGTCCGCTCCTGAGAGGGAGGCCATGACGAGGTATATTCACGATTCTCAGGTAGCAGGCATCATCCGACCCTCTTCCTCTGCGGTCCTCTTCTTCTTCGTGGAGAAGGATGGTTCGTTGCACCCCTGCATAGACTATCGGGGGATGAATGACATCATAGTGAAGAATCGTTATCCTTTGCCATTGATGTCATCCATCTTCGAGCTCTTGCAGGAAACTCTCCGGCGGTCTTCCAGGCACTCGTCAATGATGTGCTCAGAGACATGGTCAACCGGTTTGTCTTTGTTTACCTGGACGATATTCTGATCTTCTCCCAGAACAAACACGATCATGTCCAGCACGTCAGGCAAGTGCTCCAGTGGCTACTTGAGAATCGTTTATTCGCCAGGGTGGAGAAGTGCGAGTTTCACAGACGGTCGGTTCCATTCCTGGGATTTATCCTCTCTCCCGAGGGTATCCAATTGGATCTTGCCAAGGTAAAAGCAGTTGCTTATTGGTCCACCACAGATTGTCGTAGAGTGGTCCAGCGATTTCTGGGGTTTGCCAATTTTTACAGGCGGTTCATTCAGAAATTTAGTCAGGTCGCCCTTCCTCTGACTGATCTCACCTCCACTAGGAAACGTTATGGTTGGTCATCGCAGGCTCAGACTGCGTTTGAGAATCTTAAGAGTCGCTTCGTTTCGTCTCCCATTTTAACCACACCTGACCCATCTCGTCAGTTCATTGTGGAGGTGGATGTGTCAGAGGTGGGGGTTGGGGCTATTTTGTCCCAAAGATTACCCTCGGACGAGAGAATACATCCCTGCGCTTTCTTTTCTCATAGTTTAACACCCCCCCCCCCCCCCCCC
>NW_015540840.1:73357-74356 GCF_001515605.1 Sinocyclocheilus anshuiensis | reverse complement strand
TCGAGAATAGGGAGTTGCTTGCTGTCAAGCTGGCACTGGAGGAGTGGCGTCACTGGTTAGAGGGCGCGTGGGTTCCTTTTATCATTTTATCATTACAAAGATGTTCTGACTCAGTGGTGATTGGGAGTTTCTTCCCTGTGCAAAGTGAAAAAGAGCTAAGAGAGACATCAGCTGAGGTCCTAGGATCTTTGGTGAATGTAAAGTCAAGACAGAGGCCTGGCATGAACTTAGGGTTTACTTAGAGGGGTGCTAGCTCACATCCTCATCTTCTCAGGATCTAACAGAACCGCAGACTGACTGAGGCGGGTCACTGATATGAGAGCTTTATCTCCTATTGAGCTCACGCCTCCGGGAGGTCACAGAGCCAGTGGTGGTTTTCACTTTTGGAGGGAAAGTTTACGTCTCTTTGTCTCCAAGCATGCTATTTTGCATATGTAATTCGATTGGGTGTTGATGCACAAACTAGTAAAGATTCTTAGAACATTAATATATTGCCTATGTACCAACATATAATATACACTCTCGTTTAGATCATCAGAAGACGAATTCATAGATACTAAACATGGTAAAATTACATATAGGTAAGATTACATGAACGAGTGGTTCTATCATAAGCATGCATAAAACTATACAATACAAAAGACAATATACAAGAACAGTAACAACATTCACAATGACCTGAAGTATATGTGTGTTCATTCAAAGAAAGGTTTTGCTATGAATTAATTAGAGAAGAGTCCATTTTGCTGTGCACTGCTGTGTCTTTCCTATGGAAAATGTAGTGAGAGGGAGAATTCTCAACACGCCATTAGGTCGTAAAGGTTTATTTGATCTGGCTGAGGGGTCCTGGTTGCCATGGTAACCAGGGGCCTGGTGTCGTTCCCAGACATGCTGGCACCCAGTATGTTTATTGGGTGAGGGGTCTGTGACTATTTGTTAATCTAATGAATAATTGATTTGTTAAATCAAATGAAAAATGGTGTGTCTGATTGGTCCAGA
>NW_015540840.1:63110-66952 GCF_001515605.1 Sinocyclocheilus anshuiensis | reverse complement strand
ATTTGTTAATCTAATGAATAATTGATTTGTTAAATCAAATGAAAAATGGTGTGTCTGATTGGTCCAGATGCTACAATCTCCTTTCCAGTGCTGTTTAGGCTACCAGCCACCATTATTCCCCTCCCTAGAATCCGACGCTGTTGTTCCGTCCGCGCATGTGTTTATTCAGAGGTGCCTCCATACTTGGAGGATCACCAGAGAAGCCCTCACCCGGACTGGCGAGAGGAACAAGGCGTCGGTAGACCGTCACCGTACTAAGCCCCCACTTTACGTGTGCGGTCAGAAGGTCTGGTTGTCTTCTCAGGACCTTCACTTCAGACTCCCCTCACGTAAACTGGGACCCAAATTCGTTGGACCATTCATCATTTCTAAAATGCTCAGTCCGGTGTCGGTCCCTATTTAAGAATATTCACCCGGTTTTTCACGTATCTAAGATCAAGCCCATCATTCGCTTCCCCCTTCAGCCCCAGACCTCTGCCCCCCCACTGCCGGCTTATACGGTACGGCGGCTAATCGATGTGAGGCGTAGGGGTAGAGGTCACCAATACCTGGTAGTCTGGGAGGGTTATGGTTCAGAGGAGAGATGCTTGGTTCCGGCTCACGACATTCTGGATCGCGCTCTCATCGACCAGTTCCATCGGTGTCATGGTGAGTCCTCCGGGGATGCCAGTGAGTGCGGGGATTGCACTCACCTCTGTCTTTCCTGCACCCCAGGACGCGTAGAGAGAAGGACTGCCGCTCTCTGCCTCGCTCAACTCTCAGGTTGTTGGTCCTGTGCGAGTGCTCAGCCTTGGGCAGTTATCAACTCGTTTGGTCCGCATCACACTGCCGACCGAAGTTGGATTACCCCAGAGACTGGCTCGCTGTTTTTTGTTACAGTTTAATTTGTTTTGTTACCTTTGGAAAATAAACTTTCCATTGCATCTATCCTCTGCCTTTGAGTCCTCTGTTCTCCTCGTCCCATCACAATTTGTACCCACTGAGCATTCTGAGAAACATTTTTGTAACATTTAAATAACGTTTAACACTAGTAAAATATATAAAATATAAACATTCAAATAATTTTATTTTTTGGGTGAAAATAAAGTTAGTAGAACGTTTAAGAAACATTTGTCTAACCTTTAAATAACGTCATATTAATGGCAAGAAATCTGAATGTTTGTATATTCTTAGACTATTTCAAATAAAAGTACAAATAACGTTACATTTTGGATGAAAATCAAGCGTAGCATTAGTTCTGGCAGGTCACGTTAGTCGAGCTCGCATCAGCTGACTCTCAGCTGATCCCCATCTACCTATGGGAATACGACACCTATCTAAGCATTTATAAATAAGATCCCTCAGTATTATCAGCAGTTTTTGCATTGCTCAATAGCTAATTACCCTCCTCCATCCCCAACTCCTCCTCTGTCAGTCGGGATTCTCCTTGAATCAGACTAATTCTAAAATGTGTACGTAAAATTATTGAACTTTAATAATATCTGCAATACATTTATGTTGGTTCTGTTCAGTTTACCCTGGGGGGGTTATCGCTGCTCTCCCTGCTCTCATCCATGCTAGGCTGCATGGATGCGCAGGGAGTTCTTGCCCAGAACAGAACCATACCGCCAATCCAAACTGTATGCTAAGTGTCAATCATTTTTGACGATAGTGGTCCTGACAGAAATAAAGTTAGCAGAACTTTGCAAAAAATGTTTTGTAACATTTAAAAAACATTTAAAGCATTAAAAAGAAACATTCAAATAACGTTATATATTGGGTGAAAATAAAGTTAGTAGAGCATTTAAGAAATGTTTTTGTAACATTTTAACGTTCTTAGAATATTAAAATAAACGTTCAGATAACATTACATTTTGGGTGAAAATTGAGGAAAGTTAGTAGAATGTTGTAAGAAACATTTTTGCGACCTTTAAATAATGTCATAATTAAGACAAGAAAACTGGCCGTTTTAATGTAACTTTTCAGAACAATGTGTGAGACTCCATCTGATCTCTGTTAAACCTCACTGAGATCTCACTCATCAATGCTCTTTCCTGTGACAGGTGGCAAACTAAAGCCGGCAGAATGAGCGTGTGTTTCCATCACACACACCTCCGGATCCTTCCAGAGCATCTGAGCGACTCGCAGAGCAGGTAGAATGAGAACCAGACGCTGAATGAAGGACGGATAAGAATCTGACGATCGCAGCACAGGAAGTCTCACACACAGATGTCTACCCACCCACCAAACTTTCCAGCTTCTCAGCAACTTTCCACTCGCTCAGTGTGTGTGTGTGCGTGTGTGTGTGTGTCTCTTACGTCATGATCTTGGCTTCCTCTATGAAATCATCTTCACTCATGGCTCCTTCATTGATGGTTTTAATGGCCACTTTATGCTGCGCTCTCCATTTGCCCAGTCGCACCACTCCAAACTGACCACTGCCCAGCTCCTTCATGAAGGTCAGCTCCGACGGGTTGATCTCCCATTTATCTGCACACACACACACACACACACACATACACACACACATACACACACACACACACACACACACACACACACACACACAAACAGAGTGTGAGGTGGTCGTGAGTTTTCCTGTCGCTCTGAGAGTAGATCACTAGAAACTCTAAGGTCATGGGGTCGATTCCCAGGGAAAGCAAAAAGTGATCAATATAAATACTCCGAATGCAATGAAAGCTGCTTTGGATAAAAGTGTTTGCTGAATGCATAGATGTAAATTTCATTAGGGGAAGATCTGCCCACTTACACAGGAAATGACATGCATGAGTTATTTTTAGTCAATGGGATCAACTGAATTCAAAGCAAAGTTGCTTTTTCTGACCCCGTTGAGAAATATTTGTTCTTGTTTTAATCATAAAGGTTTCTCAGAAAACAAAGAGTTCTAACCCTAACTAACCTGAACCCTATCTTGCTTTATTCATATATTCATTGTTTATTCATAAGAACTGTAAATACTCTCTCCTCCTCAAATACACACATCCCGCTGTGGCCGGCAGACATGTGCCCATGGGGCCGATGGGATATCGCAATCTGGAAACCAGCCCTGATCAAACACAGACAGATCAACAGCGGCTCGTCGCAGCAGAACCACAGAGCAGAGGTGAACAGAATTACCTGCTGCGTTGTGTCTGTGGTAGTTGATGAGTTCAGGAATAGAGCCGAACACGTGATTCTCTGCTAAGAAGAACTGAGCCACGTCTGTCTGCTTGATCTGGTAGTGCCTCACCTCCCCTTTAACTGAACTGATCAATCAATCAATCAATCAATCAGCGGATCAGGTGATCAGTGAAATGCTGGAGAATCTTTACCTGTGTGTGTAAACAGAGACGGTGTAGCTGCTGGGCTGACTGGAGCTCCTGACCACAAACCCTCCGTCCTTCCCCTGAAACACACGAGGAAGATGATACAGATGTTGATGATGACGATGATGATGGATCAATTACTGATGATTGACTTCTTTACCTCTTGTCTAAGCAAATGTTCTGCTTCAGCTCTGTTGATGTTCTTGCAGTACCAGCTGATGAAGATCATCATCATCATAACACACACACACACACACACATATATATGAACACTGTCAGTGACCCCCCCCCCCCTGAAACACACACACACACACACACACACACACACACACGAGGAATGACAGATGATGATGGTGATGATGATGGATCAATTATTTACGATTGATGAATGGGCTTATTCACCTCTTGTCTGAGTAAATGTTCTGCTTCAGCTCTGTTGATGTTTTTGCAGTACCAGCTGATGAAGATCAAATATATCATAATCATCACACACACACACACACACACACACACACACACACACACACACACACACAC
>NW_015540840.1:57836-63100 GCF_001515605.1 Sinocyclocheilus anshuiensis | reverse complement strand
CACACACCACACACACACACACACACACACACACACACACACACACACACACACACACACACACACAAAAACACTGTCAGTGACCAGTGAACTCTGAATGAACTGATGCAAATCTGGAGAAAATCAAAGAGATCCGGAGTGACTCTGATTGGTCGATACTGACTCATTGGCTTCTATAGTTCCAATTTCTGTAACATAGTTACTGGGAATGAAGCCCTTGTTCCTGAGAGAGAGAATTGCAGACATCAGCACCGCCGCTATCATCATCCTCAGGAGGAGACGGAGGAAGCTTCTTCTGGGACAGCTGAGTCTGAGACGTGAGGAGAGAACCATTACAGGAGCACAGAATCAACAAGTGAATCACTGAATGAACGAACAGATGACTGTATACCGTGTAGACGGATCCCGGATATCTGCTGGGGTTCACATCCACATGAGTGCTGCTTCTGAGAGACACAGAGATCACGGCTCGGCTAGGGGCTTAATTTATGTCTTATTCATTTTTGTACTGTGCAAGGTGTTGAACTTACTGTACGTTTAACAGTTTTGAAAACAGTGCGTAAACATGTGCAAATTGGCTTGTGTAGTTAGTACATAGAGTTTTGGTGGTGTTTGTGTCAAAGTGAGAAAAGAGTTCATGTAATTTGACAGATGTCGTCAATGAATGCATTTTGCGCCAAAGCAATGATAAATGATCCACAGTTTATCCACAGAGACTGATGCTGTGCTCGCCGTGTGAAGAGTTTAGAAAAAGTGACCTAAGTATTAAGAAATGTGTCCTAGAGATTGTAAAAACTGTATTTCAGACAGGCAGGAAAACAAAGCGTGCGAAGGACATATGAAGGAACATGATCAGCTGTTCCAGCGACTGTTTAATTCTAATGGTGTTTTGACCTTTGACCTCTGGTTCCATACATGCGGACCGGTTTTCGACCGCTTCACACATCACAGCGCATCGTACCTGGTCTGTAGAGCACAGCAGCAGCAGCAGAAGATGGAGTGAATGGACTGATCTGCAGGAGAGAGACACAGATGATGAGCTGCAGAAACACAGATGGACAAACCACCAAAACACCTGCTTCAGAGGATCCTCTGAATCTTTACTTCGGCTTTTCACTCGTCTCGGCTGTATTTTGTAGTTTAACATCATTGCTTTCATGTAATTCATACCGTAGCCTACAGGATTCAGAAGCACTGACAGAACATTAGCGTAGGATCAATCATGTAACAACATCCAAAACTAAACTAGACTTTACAGAATCCTCTTTAGCCAAAGTCAAAGCAACGGCAAACGTGTTACCAAATCCTAAAACATCGCCACATAAAACATGCAAATTCATCACAGAAACGCAAGATCTTCAGCATCTTGTGAGAGCTGAATGTTTCTCTAGAACAAGGGTGTGAAGTGGCTTCATCTGCACAATGACCAGCTGCACAAACCACACGCTTCCTGAAGAGATTGATCAGCGAGCCTCGGACCAGCAAACAGCAGAGAACACACTCACAAACCTCACACGCACTCATACAGTGACTACTCTCTCAGACAGAAAGCTCTCACTGCTGTGGTTCTCTGTCTAAATAAACTGATATGTACACTTTAGGTACAAATATGTAGCTTTAAGGTACTAAAATGCTCCCTTTTGGGTTAAATAAGGTGCACTTTTTGAAAGGATGACAGCTTTTGTACCTACTTTTCTGATTTTAGGAATGTTTGGATGGAAAACATTGTTTTTCATGCACTGGTCAGTTTTGCGATTTTGGGCTTTTTGGCTTTTGAAAGTCGTTTTTCAGATTAGAGGATAGAAAACATTGAAAAATACACTTTGAAGTCTTTATTTTTTTATATATTTTACTCCTGAAAACATGGTGAAAATGTGTCTGTTTTCTGTCTGTTGACAGTATTTTCTGATTTATGAAGTGATAAAAAGAGAAATCCAGAATCCCCTCTGGAAACACCTTTAACTTTAAAATGACGACAAAATCAAACTAGAATTCTGAGCCTGACTTTATCCAATGTTCAGATTTATATTCTGGAAATATATGATAATCAGTGCATATCTCATTAGACATTGCATCATTTGCACGTTTAAATGTTACATTTTAGAAAACGTGTAATACAAAAACAGTTTGTAATTCTCCGTGTAATCAGTCAGCTGGAGGAGTGTGCTGATCTTTAGTCCTGCTTTACACAGAGAGTTCACTCCCACACCAACACTTCACTCACTCTCACTGCTTCGGGGAAATTTCTCTTTCCAACATTCAACACAAAGAACCCAAAAATAACTGCGACGGGGGCAAAACTACAAATGAAAAGCAGTCGAGTGCTATAATAACCTTCATTAATAAATCAGTCAGACATATAAAACAGAACAGATCAGCAGCTCATGCACGTTCACATTAGTCTAGGTGTGTTAAAGGGACGGTTCACCCAAAATAAACATCCCGTCATCGTTTACTCACACATGCAAACAACACTGACAAAAAACTCTTTCTCAGAAGATTCACAGAGCTGCTGAGTGAATGGAGATGTGCTCATATATCAGTCCTCCTGTTAACACACTGCTAACACTGTCCCTGACACACACACACACACTCACACACACACACACACACACACACACACACACACGTGTAAAGCTGCTGCTGAATGGAGATGCAAAAGCACGATACAGATAAACAGGACACAAACACACACAGTTTCAGAGCATCAGTCATTATGATGTGAAATGTTCTGGTACTCACTGGAGTGAATCATTATACTGCCGTCAATCTGTCAGTCCGTCCTGATACAGTAGAATCAGTGTGTGTGTGTGTGTGTGTGTGTGAGTGAGTGAGTGAGAGAGTGAGTGAGTGAGAGAGTGAGTGAGTGAGAGAGTGAGTGAGTGAGAGAGTGAGTGAGTGAGAGAGTGAGTGAGTGAGAGAGTGAGTGAGTGAGAGAGTGAGTGAGTGAGAGAGTGAGTGAGTGAGAGAGTGAGTGAGTGAGAGAGTGAGTGAGTGAGAGAGTGAGTGAGTGAGAGAGTGAGTGAGTGAGAGAGTGAGTGAGTGAGAGAGTGAGTGAGTGAGAGAGTGAGTGAGTGAGAGAGTGAGTGAGTGAGAGAGTGAGTGAGTGAGAGAGTGAGTGAGTGAGAGAGTGAGTGAGTGAGAGAGTGAGTGAGTGAGAGAGTGAGTGAGTGAGAGAGTGAGTGAGTGAGAGAGTGAGTGAGTGAGAGAGTGAGTGAGTGAGAGAGTGAGTGAGTGAGAGAGTGAGTGAGTGAGAGAGTGAGTGAGTGAGAGAGTGAGTGAGTGAGAGAGTGAGTGAGTGAGAGAGTGAGTGAGTGAGAGAGTGAGTGAGTGAGAGAGTGAGTGAGTGAGAGAGTGAGTGAGTGAGAGAGTGAGTGAGTGAGAGAGTGAGTGAGTGAGAGAGTGAGTGAGTGAGAGAGTGAGTGAGTGAGAGAGTGAGTGAGTGAGAGAGTGAGTGAGTGAGAGAGTGAGTGAGTGAGAGAGTGAGTGAGTGAGAGAGTGAGTGAGTGAGAGAGTGAGTGAGTGAGAGAGTGAGTGAGTGAGAGAGTGAGTGAGTGAGAGAGTGAGTGAGTGAGAGAGTGAGTGAGTGAGAGAGTGAGTGAGTGAGAGAGTGAGTGAGTGAGAGAGTGAGTGAGTGAGAGAGTGAGTGAGTGAGAGAGTGAGTGAGTGAGAGAGTGAGTGAGTGAGAGAGTGAGTGAGTGAGAGAGTGAGTGAGTGAGAGAGTGAGTGAGTGAGAGAGTGAGTGAGTGAGAGAGTGAGTGAGTGAGAGAGTGAGTGAGTGAGAGAGTGAGTGAGTGAGAGAGTGAGTGAGTGAGAGAGTGAGTGAGTGAGAGAGTGAGTGAGTGAGAGAGTGAGTGAGTGAGAGAGTGAGTGAGTGAGAGAGTGAGTGAGTGAGAGAGTGAGTGAGTGAGAGAGTGAGTGAGTGAGAGAGTGAGTGAGTGAGAGAGTGAGTGAGTGAGAGAGTGAGTGAGTGAGAGAGTGAGTGAGTGAGAGAGTGAGTGAGTGAGAGAGTGAGTGAGTGAGAGAGTGAGTGAGTGAGAGAGTGAGTGAGTGAGAGAGTGAGTGAGTGAGAGAGTGAGTGAGTGAGAGAGTGAGTGAGTGAGAGAGTGAGTGAGTGAGAGAGTGAGTGAGTGAGAGAGTGAGTGAGTGAGAGAGTGAGTGAGTGAGAGAGTGAGTGAGTGAGAGAGTGAGTGAGTGAGAGAGTGAGTGAGTGAGAGAGTGAGTGAGTGAGAGAGTGAGTGAGTGAGAGAGTGAGTGAGTGAGAGAGTGAGTGAGTGAGAGAGTGAGTGAGTGAGAGAGTGAGTGAGTGAGAGAGTGAGTGAGTGAGAGAGTGAGTGAGTGAGAGAGTGAGTGAGTGAGAGAGTGAGTGAGTGAGAGAGTGAGTGAGTGAGAGAGTGAGTGAGTGAGAGAGTGAGTGAGTGAGAGAGTGAGTGAGTGAGAGAGTGAGTGAGTGAGAGAGTGAGTGAGTGAGAGAGTGAGTGAGTGAGAGAGTGAGTGAGTGAGAGAGTGAGTGAGTGAGAGAGTGAGTGAGTGAGAGAGTGAGTGAGTGAGAGAGTGAGTGAGTGAGAGAGTGAGTGAGTGAGAGAGTGAGTGAGTGAGAGAGTGAGTGAGTGAGAGAGTGAGTGAGTGAGAGAGTGAGTGAGTGAGAGAGTGAGTGAGTGAGAGAGTGAGTGAGTGAGAGAGTGAGTGAGTGAGAGAGTGAGTGAGTGAGAGAGTGAGTGAGTGAGAGAGTGAGTGAGTGAGAGAGTGAGTGAGTGAGAGAGTGAGTGAGTGAGAGAGTGAGTGAGTGAGAGAGTGAGTGAGTGAGAGAGTGAGTGAGTGAGAGAGTGAGTGAGTGAGAGAGTGAGTGAGTGAGAGAGTGAGTGAGTGAGAGAGTGAGTGAGTGAGAGAGTGAGTGAGTGAGAGAGTGAGTGAGTGAGAGAGTGAGTGAGTGAGAGAGTGAGTGAGTGAGAGAGTGAGTGAGTGAGAGAGTGAGTGAGTGAGAGAGTGAGTGAGTGAGAGAGTGAGTGAGTGAGAGAGTGAGTGAGTGAGAGAGTGAGTGAGTGAGAGAGTGAGTGAGTGAGAGAGTGAGTGAGTGAGAGAGTGAGTGAGTGAGAGAGTGAGTGAGTGAGAGAGTGAGTGAGTGAGAGAGTGAGTGAGTGAGAGAGTGAGTGAGTGAGAGAGTGAGTGAGTGAGAGAGTGAGTGAGTGAGAGAGTGAGTGAGTGAGAGAGTGAGTGAGTGAGAGAGTGAGTGAGTGAGAGAGTGAGTGAGTGAGAGAGTGAGT
>NW_015540840.1:49032-55261 GCF_001515605.1 Sinocyclocheilus anshuiensis | reverse complement strand
CAATTTGAGTTGAATTACTGAAATAAATGAACTTTTCCACGACATTCTAATTTATTGAGATGCACCTGTACACACTCTCTCTCTCTTTCTCTCTCTCACACACACACACACACACACAGTTTATTATTGGCACTGACGTTTTCTCTGTGGTTTTAACTCTTATGAGAGATCACAGCTCTTCATCTCCATCATAACGGCATAATTCATCATTCATTTCAATGAGCATGTACTGTATATTTTTCATTTCACATTAATACTGCAAATTACCCAAAAACTTATAATTGTCAGACTCTGTTCCATGTTTTGCGTGTGTCCTGCTCCCCATGTGCCTTCCCATGCCCTTATTTGGTTAGTTTCCTGTTCCTCCCCTGATTAGTGTTTCATTGTTCCCAGGTGTGTCTCGTCATCCCCTCCTCCTGTGTGTATAAATAGTGTTCCCAGTCCCAAGTTCTCTGTCCGCTGTTAAACGTCTTCCTGAGTTTGTCTCCCTTGGTTCCTGTAAATAAAGTCTTGGTAAAATATTCTCCAGCGTCTCCTCGTTCCTCGTGTGTGTGCATCGTGACAATGACTTACAATCAGTAATTTACCAGTCAGATTCATTACTGGTCAATCTATTAAAAAAAAGAGAGAGAGAATGAATGATTAATTGGGGTTTAAAATGCCATTAATGATAATAACAATTAATCAGTAATAACCACTAATATTATTGATTTAATGCACTGACACTATCAGATGAGAATAAAACTTGATCTGAATGTCTTCTGTTGAGCTGCTTTACAGCTGAAACTGAATTAGTTTCAGAATGATTAACAACATTAACACGGCTATTTTCCCGTTTATTACTGTGAAGCGGTTTCTAATTGTAGAATGCTACAAAAATAAAAATGACCTCACATATTTTTGTTATGCCAGATAGTGTATTTAGTGCTGTAACTATGTTGTTTATTGTGAACTCTCTCGTGAGTCTCTCTGAACTCTTCATGTCAAGCTTCAGACAAACTTTCTTCAGCGGTTTGTTTCAGAGCCTGGTTTGGGCCACAAACTCTTTGAGTTTGAGTGAGTTGAACATTTTGGCATTGGTGGGGAATAACAGCAGACAACAGACATTGAATTGTTTGATCAGAATTATTTCTAAGCATAATTTAGCAGTGGCTGATATTAGGATCATGTCAGAGCGTCTCTACTAAACTCTACAGCCTTGAAAATAATAACAAGCGATGTCTGACTTGGAAACTATACTTCTCTCCTTAAATATGAAGAGGTCAAACAATAGATAAATGAGTTATTCCAAATTTCACAAAAGGATTATGGATGTAGTTATAATATAAGTCAGACACTGAAGTGAGTTGCTGTTTTTGTCTCTTCTGAGGAAGATTCATTCACTTGTTTTGAGACATTTTGATCAGATTTATTTAAATGTTAATTTATGTAACTTTTCTATTTTAAAGATGTTTTCTTTGGACTGTTTGACTACTCAAAATACAGGAATATATAACTTAATTAATTTGAGTTTCTTGCTAGCTAAATTTTACATATATGAACAGAAATCTCGCTCTAAATCTCTCTTTTCTTTATTCACAGTTGATCTAGACGAGTATATGGAAACTAAATCTAAAGTTCTGTTCATTCTAAAAGAGTGAAAACTGTGGTTATACAAAAAAAACATGGTTACTACACTTTTACTATAAAAAAGTCAAATTTTCTTAAGATTTTATTTGTGTATTTATAACTGTGCTGCCTTGATTTGATGTTTTGTACTGTTTAATAAAAAAAAAATAAGAAAAAACATTCGCGATCTGAATCAAATGATTCACGAACTCGCTCCGAAGTTGAATCAAATGATTCACGAACTCACTCCGAAGTTCCGATCTGAATCAAATTATTCGCGCTGCGCAGTCCCGATCTGAATCAAATAATTTGCGCTCCGCCCTCCGAAGTCCCGATCTGAATCAAATGATTCACGAACTCACTCCGAAGTTCCGATCTGAATCAAATTATTCGCGCTGCGCAGTCCCGATCTGAATCAAATAATTTGCGCTCCGCCCTCCGAAGACCCGATCTGAATCAAATGATTCACGAACTCGCTCCAAAGTCCCGATCTAAATCAATTGATTCGTGCTCCGCAGTTCCGATCTGAATCAAATGATTCACGAACTCGCTCCGAAATCTTGATCTGAATCAAATGATTCACGAACTCGCTCCGAAATCTTGATCTGAATCAAATGATTCACGAACTCGCTCCGAAATCTTGATCTGAATCAAATGATTCACGAACTCGCTCCGAAATCTTGATCTGAATCAAATGATTCACGAACTCGCTCCGAAATCTTGATCTGAATCAAATGATTCACGAACTCGCTCCGAAATCTTGATCTGAATCAAATGATTCACGAACTCGCTCCGAAATCTTGATCTGAATCAAATGATTCACGAACTCGCTCCGAAATCTTGATCTGAATCAAATGATTCACGAACTCGCTCCGAAATCTTGATCTGAATCAAATGATTCACGAACTCGCTCCGAAATCTTGATCTGAATCAAATGATTCACGAACTCGCTCCGAAATCTTGATCTGAATCAAATGATTCACGAACTCGCTCCGAAATCTTGATCTGAATCAAATGATTCACGAACTCGCTCCGAAATCTTGATCTGAATCAAATGATTCACGAACTCGCTCCGAAATCTTGATCTGAATCAAATGATTCACGAACTCGCTCCGAAATCTTGATCTGAATCAAATGATTCACGAACTCGCTCCGAAATCTTGATCTGAATCAAATGATTCACGAACTCGCTCCGAAATCTTGATCTGAATCAAATGATTCACGAACTCGCTCCGAAATCTTGATCTGAATCAAATGATTCACGAACTCGCTCCGAAATCTTGATCTGAATCAAATGATTCACGAACTCGCTCCGAAATCTTGATCTGAATCAAATGATTCACGAACTCGCTCCGAAATCTTGATCTGAATCAAATGATTCACGAACTCGCTCCGAAATCTTGATCTGAATCAAATGATTCACGAACTCGCTCCGAAATCTTGATCTGAATCAAATGATTCACGAACTCGCTCCGAAATCTTGATCTGAATCAAATGATTCACGAACTCGCTCCGAAATCTTGATCTGAATCAAATGATTCACGAACTCGCTCCGAAATCTTGATCTGAATCAAATGATTCACGAACTCGCTCCGAAATCTTGATCTGAATCAAATGATTCACGAACTCGCTCCGAAATCTTGATCTGAATCAAATGATTCACGAACTCGCTCCGAAATCTTGATCTGAATCAAATGATTCACGAACTCGCTCCGAAATCTTGATCTGAATCAAATGATTCACGAACTCGCTCCGAAATCTTGATCTGAATCAAATGATTCACGAACTCGCTCCGAAATCTTGATCTGAATCAAATGATTCACGAACTCGCTCCGAAATCTTGATCTGAATCAAATGATTCACGAACTCGCTCCGAAATCTTGATCTGAATCAAATGATTCACGAACTCGCTCCGAAATCTTGATCTGAATCAAATGATTCACGAACTCGCTCCGAAATCTTGATCTGAATCAAATGATTCACGAACTCGCTCCGAAATCTTGATCTGAATCAAATGATTCACGAACTCGCTCCGAAATCTTGATCTGAATCAAATGATTCACGAACTCGCTCCGAAATCTTGATCTGAATCAAATGATTCACGAACTCGCTCCGAAATCTTGATCTGAATCAAATGATTCACGAACTCGCTCCGAAATCTTGATCTGAATCAAATGATTCACGAACTCGCTCCGAAATCTTGATCTGAATCAAATGATTCACGAACTCGCTCCGAAATCTTGATCTGAATCAAATGATTCACGAACTCGCTCCGAAATCTTGATCTGAATCAAATGATTCACGAACTCGCTCCGAAATCTTGATCTGAATCAAATGATTCACGAACTCGCTCCGAAATCTTGATCTGAATCAAATGATTCACGAACTCGCTCCGAAATCTTGATCTGAATCAAATGATTCACGAACTCGCTCCGAAATCTTGATCTGAATCAAATGATTCACGAACTCGCTCCGAAATCTTGATCTGAATCAAATGATTCACGAACTCGCTCCGAAATCTTGATCTGAATCAAATGATTCACGAACTCGCTCCGAAATCTTGATCTGAATCAAATGATTCACGAACTCGCTCCGAAATCTTGATCTGAATCAAATGATTCACGAACTCGCTCCGAAATCTTGATCTGAATCAAATGATTCACGAACTCGCTCCGAAATCTTGATCTGAATCAAATGATTCACGAACTCGCTCCGAAATCTTGATCTGAATCAAATGATTCACGAACTCGCTCCGAAATCTTGATCTGAATCAAATGATTCACGAACTCGCTCCGAAATCTTGATCTGAATCAAATGATTCACGAACTCGCTCCGAAATCTTGATCTGAATCAAATGATTCACGAACTCGCTCCGAAATCTTGATCTGAATCAAATGATTCACGAACTCGCTCCGAAATCTTGATCTGAATCAAATGATTCACGAACTCGCTCCGAAATCTTGATCTGAATCAAATGATTCACGAACTCGCTCCGAAATCTTGATCTGAATCAAATGATTCACGAACTCGCTCCGAAATCTTGATCTGAATCAAATGATTCACGAACTCGCTCCGAAATCTTGATCTGAATCAAATGATTCACGAACTCGCTCCGAAATCTTGATCTGAATCAAATGATTCACGAACTCGCTCCGAAATCTTGATCTGAATCAAATGATTCACGAACTCGCTCCGAAATCTTGATCTGAATCAAATGATTCACGAACTCGCTCCGAAATCTTGATCTGAATCAAATGATTCACGAACTCGCTCCGAAATCTTGATCTGAATCAAATGATTCACGAACTCGCTCCGAAATCTTGATCTGAATCAAATGATTCACGAACTCGCTCCGAAATCTTGATCTGAATCAAATGATTCACGAACTCGCTCCGAAATCTTGATCTGAATCAAATGATTCACGAACTCGCTCCGAAATCTTGATCTGAATCAAATGATTCACGAACTCGCTCCGAAATCTTGATCTGAATCAAATGATTCACGAACTCGCTCCGAAATCTTGATCTGAATCAAATGATTCACGAACTCGCTCCGAAATCTTGATCTGAATCAAATGATTCACGAACTCGCTCCGAAATCTTGATCTGAATCAAATGATTCACGAACTCGCTCCGAAATCTTGATCTGAATCAAATGATTCACGAACTCGCTCCGAAATCTTGATCTGAATCAAATGATTCACGAACTCGCTCCGAAATCTTGATCTGAATCAAATGATTCACGAACTCGCTCCGAAATCTTGATCTGAATCAAATGATTCACGAACTCGCTCCGAAATCCCGATCTGAATCAAATGATTCGTGCTCCGCAGTTCCAATTGGAATCAAATGATTTGCGAACTCACTCCGAAGTCCCGATCTTAATCAAATGATTCGCGAACTCACTCTGAAGTCCCCATCTGAATCAAATAATTCGCGCTCCACGCGCCGAAATCCCCAACTGAATCAAATAAATGATTCACGAACTCGCTCTGAAGTCCCCATCTGAATCAGATAATTCGCGCTGCACGCGCCGAAGACCCGATCTAAATCAAATGATTCGTGCTCCGCAGTTCCGACCCTAATCAAATGATTTATCGAGCCTCGAGGGAGGCCATAGGTGAGAGGAGCAACAGAGGAAGAGAAGTTACCTAGTTTGACAAAAAAAATTCTGTCAGATAAAAATGACTGAAACCACTTAAGGATCGTACATTTTAGGACCACGTCTGACTCTAATCTAGATATCAAAATAGAGTGGTCCACAGTGTCAAATGCTGCTGATAAATCTAAGAGAACCAGGACCACAGAGTAGGTAGCTAAAAGGACATCGTTTAACACTCTGAGAAGGGTCGTTTCAGTACTATGAGCAGATTTAAAACCAGATTGAAAAATTTCAGTAATACAATTAAGATTTAGAAAGAACTGCAGTTGGTCAAACACAATTTTTTCTAAAACCTTTGAAATAAACGGTAAAACAGAAATGAGAAGGAAGTTATTCAGAATAGAAGGATCTAGTGAAGGCTCCTTGAGAAGATCAGCGTGCTACTTAATTTCTCTCTGATGCGGTAGGAACTTAAAATAAATGTGGAGGATGTGAACCTCACACTCGGGGCGTGTGTGTG
>NW_015540840.1:41801-48222 GCF_001515605.1 Sinocyclocheilus anshuiensis | reverse complement strand
TGTGTGTGTGTGTGTGTGTGTGTGTGTGTGTGAGTGTGAGTGTGAGTGTGTGTGTGTGTGTAAGTGTGTGTGTGTGTGCACCTCACTTGACTTTGCTTGACATGACAAGATGATTGACGGGGCAACAGAGAGCTCCGTTAAAGACGTGATAGTTTATCTTAAAGCTTGTCTTCAACTGTCTGTCTACACACTCAAAAGTGTGTACTTGTTCTTCACCAAATGAGTACGTACTTTAAGGGCGTAATATAAACAGGCACATTGGGATTACAGCAAGAGATTACTGTACAAACGCCTGCACAACCTCCACATGTAACGACAAAGGGGAAGCACACACACACACACACGGGCACGAGCGACGATCCGTCTATCAGGAACTGTCACATTAACCCTACATCAGCTGTCAGATTAACTATTAAACTAAGGTGTTCAAAAACAACAAAACGTTGAAGAATCAGTTTTCATGAGCGCCACATATAAACACTAAGATGAATAAAAACAGACACGCGCGAGTCTTGACTTCCTTGATTCATGTTTCCTGATGATCACTCTCACACACACGCACTCACTCACTCATACACACACACACACACTCATACACACACACACACACACGTCTAGACGCGGAAAAACTGCACGCGGAGGTAAGAAATCTTAATGTTTATTGCTGATCGTAAAGATCTCGAGCGTCAAATAAAACATTTATTTCTCGATCTCTGCTGGAGTTTGAATGTAAAAGTGAAAGTTCAGATATGTGTGAACTGAGTTTATCTGCGGTTATTTGAGTTTCTGTTCAACAATCAGACAAAAACAAACAGACAGCGGCCGCTGAACGAAGCTCGTGATTTATGTTTATTCATATTAAATCTGAAGGTTTGTCATGTTACTGCTGTCGACGAAATCATATCATAATGTGTGATTTATTTGTTTAATGCTATATTGAAGTGAAGTCAGTGCTCTGTAATAAAATCTGTTTATATGAATATAATCATTATATTTAGTCATAACAGGTGAACTCATCACAGGTGTTTTGAAGGGTTAGGACTGAGAGCTGAACAATGCCCATTATGACCCTAAAAGTTAACTTTTGAGTGTTTGATCCTGACATTTAGACTGAAGTTCAAAGTGTAATGTGTGAAAGGTGTCTATATGTCCATGTGCTCTAGAGACCATCCTGAGGTTTGCATCTTTACAGCCAACATTTGTTGTGACTCAAAGATGGCCAATGTGGTTAAACCAAGCAAAATAAAAATAAAAAGTTGGTTTTGCAATACTAATATACACAGAGATAATCACGCAAAGGAAGTTTGTACAATTAAAAAGAGAAAGACGTCTATCAGATGTTTGTACACAGCAGATGCTTTCCAGATGAAGAGATCTTTACCAGACGTACCTGTGCTATCTGGGATGTAATACAAGCATAACACATAATAAAAATCAAGTGTCTTATGACCAGTGACAGTCTCCACTAGAGGCCTCACAAACTTCCAAGTCTGTCTGGACACACCAGAGATAACCAGCCTGAAATATAAAGCCTCATTAGAAGTGTTTTAGAAGTCAGAGTGAACAGCATCTGGCTGTGTTTGAACCGCTCTTCACAATAAGTAAAAAAGGATAGTTCACCCAAAAATGAAAGTTAGCTCATGATTTACTCACCCTCAAGCCATGGGACACTTTTTATGATGGATTTGTGCAGTTTATTTGACTATTGAATCTCAACACCCATTCACTGCCATTATAAAGCTCGGAAGAGCCAGGACGTTTTCTAACATAACTCCGATTGGATTCGTCTGAAAGAAGAAAGCCATACACGCCTCGGATGGCTCGAGGGTGAGTAAGATCTCATTGTTGCTAGTTTAAGCTGTCCAGCTGACACTTTTAGGCTTTGGGTTGTTAAAGAAGGATCTGGACTCAAATCAGTGAGGTAATAATTCATTATCAGGCGGTACGAGACGGACGAGCGTCAGCAGAAGATCTCAGCCGTGATTCTGTGCGTCTCTTTCTAAGGCCCATGGCAGTTCTGGGCGTTCAGAGATGAGTCTGACACCCATTCTTGAAGAAACGCTGATCAAACGTTCTCAGCAGAAGAAACGGACGTCTCCGCTCAACTATAAGGAGAGAGTGTTTGTGCTGACCAAGAGCAAGCTGACTTACTATGAGCTCCGAGCCGAGGTGAGCGAACGCAGCTGGAGACCACACGCATCAGCAGCGCTCAGCAGCGTGTTCACGTGTTCCTGCGTGTTTTACAGAAGAGGTTCAAGAAGGGTTCGGTGGATCTGCAGAGGATCAGGTGTGTGGAGATCGTGAAGAGCAGCACCACCATCATCCCCTGCCAGAACAAATATCCCTTCCAGGTCAGACGTAGTATGTACTTGCTCATTTACAATGAAAACCCCATCAGGAATCGTGCGGGACTGAACCGAATCTCGTTGTCTATCTCTCCATCTCCAGGTTGTTCATGATTCCATCATGCTGTATATTTTTGCTCCCAGTAATGAGAGTCGAAGCATTTGGGTCCAGAACCTCAAGGAAGGTCAGTGAGATTCTCATGATACACATATGTGACGCTGGAGCACAAATCCAGTCATAAGGGTCAATTTTGTGAAATTGAGATGTATGCATCAGCTGAAAGCTGAATAAATGAGCTTTCCATTGATGTATGGTTTGTTAGGATAGGACAATATTTGGCTGAGATACAACTATTTGAAAATCTGGAATCTGAGGGTGCAAAAAAATCTAAATATTGAGAAAATCATCTTTAAAGTTGTCCAAATGAAGTTCTTAGCAATGCATATTACTAATCAAAAATTAAGTTTTGATATATTTACGGTAGGAAATTTACTAAATATCTTCATGGAACATGATCTTTACTTCATATCCTAATGATTTTTGGCATAACAGAAAAATCTATAATTTTGACCCATACAATGTATTGTTGGCTATTGCTACAAATATACCCCAGCGACTTAACACTGCTTTTGTGCTGCAGGGACAGATTTCATTTAACTTCTGTTTTCTGGCTGATCACATGACCCTGCAACCAATACTTGTTTCTTACTAATTTGGGGTGCTGATTCAAAAAAAAAAAATGCATGTTTTGCTCTTTGAAGTCACACTTTCTCACTAAATACGATGCATTTTGTAGCACTTTTGCTTTCGACAAGCATTTGTGTGGCGAAGAACTCTTGTGATTTCACTTAATCAGCAGAAAAACACCACAAACACATGATTCCTGTCTGAATCTGATCAAGATTACAACCCTTTGTTCAGTTCTCAGCTCACATGCATTGACCGTTTCACACAACGACTAGCACTGATTTCTGCTTTCTCCACTCTTTTGCATATTGTAAAATACATTCTCAAAACGTTTGACATTTGACTGCTTTAGTTGTTTTAATAAGTGCATTAAAGCTGATAAATATATACATCATCTGAAAAATCTTCATTCTTATTTAGTTAAAAAAAATCTGTATAGTTTTTATTGATAGTCGTTTGGATGCATATACGGTATATTATGACTCTTCAACAGTGTGTCAGGAGTTCTCTGTGGAAGTGAGACTATTTCTTCAGTAGTTTCAGTGGTTTGGAGTGTATAAACTGTGTCATGTAAATGTGAAAGCTTACTGACATACATTACATACATGCTCATAATGGCCCACATCTACACCTGACATAAAACACAATTCAGCTGATTTGCTAAAAGGGCCTAATATTACCTAATTTGGTGATGCTGAGTATTTTTTTTGACTTGAGTGTTTTCTGCAAGATGCCTCACTGGGTTTTGAAGCGAGTTTAATCAGTTTATCTCTGAATGGCTGGTCCTCCGGTGTGTGTGTGGGTTGGGGTCGGGTCTGATGTGTTCCTGGTGTGTTTTGTCCTGCAGGGATCAAGAATAACGTTCAGATCGCAGCTAAGTTCCACCCTCAGTTCTGGCAGGAGGGCGAATGGCTGTGCTGCGGGCAGGTGGATAAACTCGCTCCGGGCTGCGAGGGATACAACCTGTTTGGAGACAGTAAGAGTCCTGCAATATGAACCAATTCAGCACAGTTCACACTGGATCGCTAAATGAATGCAGAATCAACATAAATACTTCATATTTTAATAACAAATAATATCTTGAAAATTATACATGTTTAGCTCATTTCTAAATGCATGTTAATGATCTTAATGTGAACGATTCATCCATGTATGTGTTTCATTTTTACTTTTTTTTTTTAATCAGAATGTCATAAGTGGATCTTCTCTCTAGTGTCATATGCAGGATTTCTCCAATCATTTAACAGTCTCAAACTCCGTCCCTTTATTATAATCCACAGCAAGCTCACATTAAGACCCGCCTCCATTTCTGAGAGCCACACCCACATCAGCATTATTATAGAAAACTAAAACTGAAACTAAAAATAAAAACAGAGAACTTTTCGATTCTTGAATTAAAATGTTAACTGAAATAAATATAATAATAATATATATATATATATATATATATATATATATATAAATATAATTCAGCCAGTTGCCAAGGCAACATTACTCGTTTTAATTTAGTTTAACCTGATGTGCAAAAATGACTAAACATTAAAACTGAAATGAAATACTATATAAATATAAAACTACAAATATTTACATATAAAAATATAACAAAAACAAACCTAAAATGACAAAAACCCAACAAAATTATAACTAAAATTAAAATGGAAAATATAAAAATAAAAACTAATTCAAAATACTAGTAAAAAAACATAATAATATCTCAACGATACTAAAATAACACTGGCCCACATCTCAACATCCAATCAGCAGCCGGTGCACAGAAACAAGTCCCGCCCTCATTCTTTGGTAAAGTCATGAAAAAATGAGTCACAACTTCCATTTTATTTCATCTTTAATCTTTTGAACGTTTTATGTATTTGGGTCTGCATGTAGAAGCATATTCAAACTCAAATTCAAATAATTTTGCTAGACACGTTACAGTAGTGAAAATCAATCTGCTGCTGGTTATTACGCCGATTCTTTACACTATATTACATTCGTTCAGCTTCACATTAAATATTCTCTAAATTTGCATATGCGCTTTCATATTGATGATGCGGGACGAGGTCATGTGACTAGTGAGAAGGTTTAGTGCTACCCACAGGAAGTAGCTAAAAAACCTTAGTGTTGCTTCAGGAAGTTGATGTTTTAAGAGGTTAAACAGCCCTCAGTCAATCACAGAAATGATTATTTCTCATCCTCACAGTTTCACGCAAACCTCTTCCTCCTGTTCCTGGAGACGAGAGCAGCACGGTGAGCTTCTGTCTGTGCATCACTGCATTCACACCTCAAACCATATGAACATGATTAATCAGTCTTTCTTCACCCAAGACACGCCGGCCCCCGCCGCCCCCCCCACCCGCAGGCGAGACGGCACAGGAAGAGGCGGACCCTCGAGAGGAAGTGGTCATCGCGCTGTATGACTTTGAGGGGCTGGAGCCGCATGATTTGACGCTGATGAAGGGCGAGGAGTACGTGATCCTGGAGAAGTGTGACATGAACTGGTACAAAGCGCGGAACAAACACGGGTGCGTCTGACGCTACGAATGAATGCCCTCGAGCCGAACCACAGGCCCAACCCGCCACCAGCTGCTCTGATATCAGCTTTCTGTGTCAGCAAACAGCTATCCGGTGGACTTTCTGTGAAATTAATATTCAGATCATCTCAGATGTAGATGAGTGTGTTTCTTCATCAGGTTTGTAGAAGTGTAGCATTGCATCAGTGTCTCAGCAATGGATGCTCTGCAGTGAATGGGTGCCGTCAGAATAAGAGTACAAACAGCTGATAAAAACATCACAATAATCCACAAGTAATCCACAGCACTCCAGTCCATCAGTTAACATCTGGAGAAGACAAAAGCTGAGACAAATCCAGCATTAAGACAGATAGATAGACAGATAGATAGAGTCAGATGACAGATAGATAGATAGATACGAGTCTATAATCCATAATAACGCTTCCTCCAGTGAAAAAGTGTTCTGGTGTGAATCAGGAGAGAAATCTGCACAGATCAAGCAGCGTTTAAACAGCTCTAAACTAATATGTGGCTGGATTTTGACGTGAGAGACAACAGCAGATGCACTTTTTCACTGGAGGAAGGTACCTTAAATATTTGCAATACAAAGTTATTCAGGAAAACGCCTCACGGTCCATGGTTCACGGTCTCTTTCAAATGCTCAAATATGAGCAAATATAGCGGATGTGAATTCATAAACAGCACTGCTTTCGTTGTCAGGCCATCATCTGAGGATAAACACCTGGAGATGAAGTGAGGAGACGTCCTGGGCGCTCACAGACGTTAAAGAGAGACATACTGTAAGACGTCGAGACGTTCTCCGTTCTCCGACGTGACGTTCCTCCGAAACCCATTAAAGAGATGAAGTCGTCTACTGT
>NW_015540840.1:35667-39154 GCF_001515605.1 Sinocyclocheilus anshuiensis | reverse complement strand
GATGAGTTTGTTTCTTCATCAGGTTTCCACAAGTAATCCACAGCACTCCAGTCCATCAGTTAACATCTGGAGAAGACAAAAGCTGAGACAAATCCAGCATTAAGACAGATAGATAGACAGATAGATAGAGTCAGATGACAGATAGATAGATAGATACGAGTCTATAATCCATAATAACGCTTCCTCCAGTGAAAAAGTGTTCTGGTGTGAATCAGGAGAGAAATCTGCACAGATCAAGCAGCGTTTAAACAGCTCTAAACTAATATGTGGCTGGATTTTGACGTGAGAGACAACAGCAGATGCACTTTTTCACTGGAGGAAGAGTTATTATGGATTATGGACTATGTATTTGAGTTAAAAGTGTCTTAATGCTGGATGTGTTTCAGCTTTTGTCTTCTCCAGATGTTAACTGATGGACTGGAGTGCTGTGGATTACTTGTGGATTATTGTGATGTTTTTATCATCTGTTTGGACTTCATGACATTATTGAAAGTAGGCCAACAGGACAAATGTAAACAAACTGAAGCCCATTAGACTCTATCTATCTATCTGTCTGTCTGTCTGTCTGTCTGTCTATCTATCTATCTATCTATCTATCTGTCTGTCTGTCTATCTATCATCTGACTCTATCTATCTATCTATCTATCTGTCTATCTATCTATCTATCCTAGCGACATGTTAATCATGATAGAAACATGCTAGCAACACGATAGTAACTTGCTAATCATGCTAGAAACATGCTAGTCACCTGCTAATCATGTTAGCAACATGCTAATGACATGCTAGTAAATTGCTAATCATGCTAGCAACATGCTAGTAGCATGCTAATCATGCTAATAACATGTTAATCATGTTAGAAACATGCTAGCGACATGCTAGTCACTTGCTAACCATGCTAGCAAAATGCCAGCAGCATGCTAACCATGCTAGAAACAGGCTAGCAACATGCTAGTAACTTGCTAATCATGCTAGCGACATGCTAGTCACTTGTTAATCATGCTAGCAATATGCTAGTAGCATGCTAATCATGCTATAAACATGCTAGTAACTCGCTAATCATGCTAGCAACATGTTAGTCACTTGCTAGTCATGCTAGCAAACATGCTAATCATATGTTAATCTTGCTAGCAACATGCTATTAACATGCTAATCATGCTACAAACATGCTAGCGACATGCTAGTAACTTGCTAATCATGCCAGCAATATGCTAGTAACAGGCTAATCATGCTAAAAACATGCTAATCATGCTAGAATCATTTTATCAACATCTATCTAATCTATCTAAATGTTCAAACTTCAGGCTTTTACAACTGCTTTAAACTTTCAGGCTAGGCTTTCTCAAGCCAACCTAAAGTTTGTCTTGACAAACTTTTTTATCTAGTTGTTGTGTGTGTTTTAGAGAGGAGGGCTACATCCCGAGCAACTACGTGACTGAGAAGGAGTCAGACACGCTGGAGCAGTTCATGTGAGTCAAATCAATCACTCATCTACTCATTCTTCATTACGACTCATTCTCCTCATGTTAGAGTAAGAGCGCAGTCATGAAACTTATGAAATCACACAAACGGAGGTCAGGGAAAGATGTAATGTTGAAATTGTGTGACAAATGAAAACTCTTATTATTTAATACACGAGTTTCACAATTTGAGTTGAATTACTGAAATAAATGAACTTTTCCACAACATTCTAATTTATTGAGATGCACCTGTATTTGAGTTGCTTAAAAAATTTCAATTTATAACTCTCAGTTTTAATTCAATGCATTACTTGCGCGATTTTTTTAAATTTACTAGCAATTTCTGAGTGAAAATGGCTTCAAAGTGAATCCAGCACCAGATTTCTTTCAGTGTCTTCCAGCTCTGCTCACTTTAGACGTTCATCAACTTCAGAGAGGGATTGAAACGTTCACTTGTGTGCAAACACTTGTTGCTGTATGTCTGTTTTTTAGGGTTGTATTTTATGGTCAGATTTTAAACTTCACTTGTTTATGTTTGTGTTTTGTGTTTCAGATGGTTTTGTAAAAATGTCAATCGCAACAAAGCTGAAGAGCAGCTCAGGAAAGAGGTGTGTGTCTGTATCAGTGTGACTGTTCAGAAAAATGTGTGTTAAACATACTTTATTAATGTGTGTGTGTTTAGGCGAAAGATGGTGGATTTATGGTTCGAGTGTCCAGCAATACAGGGACGTACACTGTGTCACTGTACACCAGGAATACAGCGTGAGACACACACACACACACACACACACCCTCTTACACACACACACACACACGCACTCTTACGCACACACACACTGAGTGTCTCACTCTCTCTCACACACACACACACTCTCTTACACACACACACACACACACACACACGCATGATGTGGTTCTGATGGTGTGTGTTGTTTGTGATGGTTTTTGCTGGTTTTCAGGGACGGAGCAGCTACAGTCAGACATTACCAGATTAAAGAAACAAATGGCTCACCAAAACAGTTTTACCTGGCAGAGAAATACATCTTCAACAGCATTCCTGAACTCATAGAGTACCACAAACACAACGCCGCAGGTACAACACACACACTGCCTACAGTTACAGCAAAGCACACGTTTTTGTGTAAATGTGTAATAGTGTGTGTGTGTGTGTGTGTGTGTAGGTCTTGTTTCCAGGCTCCGTCATCCTGTCGGCGATCAGACGAGAGAAGCTCCTAAAACAGCAGGATTCAGCTACGGTAACACAGTCACACACTACAGGCTGGAATACACATCATCAACATCAATCTTAAAACACACTCTTATGGCCTTTGAACATGATTACAGAGAGAAACTGAACGTCACACAATATATGTTAGCTCAAAATATCAGACATGTTTGATCTGGATGGAATCTCAGTCTGAAGATAAAATAATCAGTCACGTTCAAATCCACGCCCGCATCTCAACATCCAATCAGCATTGTCAGAAAATCAAAGCCATAAATCTAAACGAGTTGTGTTCCAAATTTGAAGTTGATATCGCAAAAAAATGAGCTTTCAGTCAGACTTTGTTTGGCTGCCGTACCAAACGTTTCCACCAGGTGAAATCTGTTTCCATTCGTTTCTATTCGGTCATTTTCACCATGAACAGTACAAGTGTGACTATTTATTTCAGGACCTAAAATAATATTTATGATCATTAACTGACATCAGAGAACCGTAAACATGTCAGTGTGTTGATAAATTATTGAAGCTTGACGTTTCAGGGAAAGGGACAGGTTTGGCTGTCAAAGCCGTTTGGGAGCATGATGATGATGATGGTGTGACGAGTGAAGAAACCGTGTGTGTGTGTGTGTGTGTGTGTGTGTGTGTGTGTGTTAAACATACAGCACACATGCTAGAGCAGCTCTGGAAGGACTGTTTTCCACTGCGGCCACAGCTTGGTTATGCTATCCACATCACTGGAAAAAAACAAGTCATTATGAAAACCAAAAATAAACATTTAAGGGGTTACAAATCAGTACATGTCCTC
>NW_015540840.1:31339-35503 GCF_001515605.1 Sinocyclocheilus anshuiensis | reverse complement strand
GAAGCCCATTTACCTGGTGACGGAGTTCATGGAGCTGGGCTGCCTGCTCAACTACCTGCGTCAGCGCAGAGGAACACTGGGATCACAGGACCTGCTGGGAATCTGCCACGATGTCAGCCAGGGCATGCAGCATCTGGAGCAGAACGGCTTCATCCACAGAGACCTGGTCAGAAAACACACACACACACACTCACTCTCTCTCACACACACACACACACACTCACTCTCACACACACACACACACACTCACTCTCACACACACACTAAACCAAACGAAGCTGTCAGTGTCTATTTAAAACAGCTGTTGTCTATGTGAATATCTGTTAAACTGTAATGTATTTCTGTCGTTAATCAGATCTCGTTTTAAATGTGTGCTGAAATAAATCCCGGAAAATATCGATTCGCGGCTTTTGAGAATCGATATCGAATCGACATCATTTAAAAAAGCGATTAATCGAAAAAATGATTTTTTTGCCCAGCCCTAATTATAATGGCTTTCTTTCGTGTTGTAGAACGCAAAAAACCAATTGATTTACATTTGAGATACAGGTTTTTACAAAAATAAAAGATAAAATGATAAACCTCACAATTGAGCCTTTAAACTGACTTTATGACTCAGAAGTATAAATTGTTCATTTAAAACTGGATTTTTGCACGGGTCTGAACAAAAACAGCAGACGGGCTTATTGAAAATGCACATTCATTCTCTGCCAGCAGGAGGCGCTTTAGAGCGGCAGAAATACAGCGGTTTCCCCGGTAACGGCAGTAAACAAAGCAGCGCTGCGCTCATAAACGCGACTCGATCAGATAAAATTAAAACGCCGTCGACACTTTTCTGAGGACAGTCGGTTCCCTTCAGAGATTAATTCATATAAAATCTTGAATTAGTGAGAATGAGAAAGCTTTGTTCGATTTCTCTATATAATTTAGTCGCTGTTTGAATAACGATGGAGATTTAAGCGTAACTTCTTTGGATCGCGCATGTACGTACAGTACAATGTTTCCCTTTTGTCTCCCACACACAAATGCTAATGTTGTGATCGTGATGTGCGTGTGTGTGTGTGTGTGTTCACTCTCACACACACACTAAACCAAACGAAGCTGTCAGTGTCTATTTAAAACAGCTGTTGTCTATGTGAATATCTGTTAAACTGTAATGTATTTCTGTGATCAAAGCTGAATTTTCAGCATCATTACTCCAGTCTTCAGTGTCACATGATCTTCAGAAATCATTCTAATATGCTGATTTGCTGCTCTTGGATGATTTCCGCTGCTCTGGTGTTTCTCAGGCGGCCAGAAACTGCCTGGTCAACAGCTCGCTGGTGGTGAAGGTCTCAGACTTCGGGATGACCAGGTATCTGAACGTCTGCTTTATAACTCGCGTCTGTCATACTTGTTTTCCACTGAGAATCGGGTTGAAATAACTATTCAAATAAACGGTAGGGCCTCATAAGGATCAGAACAGCTCAAAACAGCAGCGTGTGTTGTCCTGCAGGTACGTTCTGGACGATCAGTACTGGAGTTCCTCCGGAGCCAAGTTCCCCGTCAAGTGGTCCGCGCCGGAAGTCTTCAACTTCTGCAAATACAGCAGCAAATCTGACGTCTGGTCGTTCGGTGTGTAGATCAGCTTGTGACGCTGAATGAGCGCACCGATGATGATGAAGATGATGATGGTGCTGTGCTCCTCAGGTGTGCTGATGTGGGAGGTGTTCACGGAGGGGAAGATGCCGTTCGAACACAATCAGAACCACGAGGTGGTGATGATGGTCACTCAGGGACACCGGCTCTACCGGCCCAAGAAAGCGGCTCCGCACATCTACAGCGTCATGAAGACGTGCTGGATGGAGGTAACAGCTGAGTCCTTCACAGCCTCACTCACATTAGGCACGCTCTCCTGATGATCCGTATAATAATATAAAATTACAAATTTAGGCAAATTAAAAAAAATTCACAACTGTACAGCAAAAACATCAATAAAGTGAGTGTTACGTTTGTTTAAAAAAATTACATTGTTACAAAATCACATTTTTCTGTCTGGTTATGTAAGCTAGTTCTTCAGACAAAGGAATGCTGTTGCCCTACGTGTAATTGCATAGCATAAGTGATATATTAGCGAGATGAGTTTAGATACTGTTTATCTTTGCACATTCCCCCTCTTCTTTTTTCCTAATTTGGACTCCTGATGGATTACCCTCTCTCTCTCTCCCTAATTGTCATTTTAGTGAAACTGACTCAAGTGAAAGTGAAATGAAAAGTGTCATTGCGGCGTTAAATTTAGATCTGCTCATGCTGCATATTTATTTTTACGCATTTTTTTTAAACGCCGCCGCATATTATAACCAATGGGGCCCTATACATTTGCACACATTTACCTGAATCAAGCTTGATTTCTTTTTTTGTTGTGATGCCGCGGCTCAATGGTGCCCCATAGCTGTGTCCAGTGTTTCTACATTTTTCATGTACATTATAATTAGGGCTGGGTATCGATTCAGATATCCCGATTCGATTCGATTTCGATTCGCAAGCTCTCGATTCGATTCTCGATTTTTTGATTACATTCAGTGAATATAGTTTTAATGCAAATACTATTAATATTTCTAAAAAATGAACAGTAAACATCAGTTTACAAATGGTGAATTAATAAAAAGAAATGAAGAACCACATGCCTGTATTTTAAACCTATTCTTTTTTTTTGTATAAGGTCCTTTTTTAAACAATAATAGGGCCTTATAAAATGTTCTTAATTTTTCTGGTAATCAGATGAAGGCATAAAACATTAATTTAATTTTTCCTAATCAAATGAAAATGAAACCCTTTTATTTTTTGGCAAACAAAGTGCTGCATAACAGAGGTTTACTGTTAAAATTAAAAAGAAAACAGATGTGATTATTCCTTTAAAAATAAAGATTTATTCATATTTATTAGCAGTAGTAGCATTGAGTCGTAAGACTGCTAAATAGTAATATATTCTGACAGTTTTTTAATGTTAAACTAAACTTTTCCCCCCTCACTCACTCACTCACACACACACACACACATACACTCACACAAACACATACAGTACACACACACTCTCTCTCCCTCCCTCCCTCACTCACACACACACAATCAGACACATACACTCACACACACACACTCTCTCTCCCTCCCTCACTCTCACACACTGTATTTTCCTCATCATTAATTCCTCAGAAGTATAAATTGTTCATTTAAAACTGGATTTTTGCACGGGTCTGAACAAAAACAGCAGACGGGCTTATTGAAAATGCACATTCATTCTCTGCCAGCAGGAGGCGCTTTAGAGCGGCAGAAATACAGCGGTTTCCCCGGTAACGGCAGTAAACAAAGCAGCGCTGCGCTCATAAACGCGACTCGATCAGATAAAATTAAAACGCCGTCGACACTTTTCTGAGGACAGTCGGTTCCCTTCAGAGATTAATTCATATAAAATCTTGAATTAGTGAGAATGAGAAAGCTTTGTTCGATTTCTCTATATAATTTAGTCGCTGTTTGAATAACGATGGAGATTTAAGCGTAACTTCTTTGGATCGCGCATGTACGTACAGTACAATGTTTCCCTTTTGTCTCCCACACACAAATGCTAATGTTGTGATCGTGATGTGCGTGTGTGTGTGTGTGTGTGTTTCTCAGAAACCAGATGAGCGGCCGAGCTTCACTGAGCTCTCACTGATGATCACAGACGAGCTGGAGGCCGACGGACCCGCATCGTGAGCTCTGATTGGATGCCTGACGCTCCAATCAGCGCTCTCCTCATGAGCTCATGACGGCTTCGCAACGGCTCAGGGCCGCGCCGCGGATCCAGATCTTCACCGGCCGTGCAGAAGGGCACGGGGCCCAATGAGACGCTCCAGCGCTTGGTTCCTCCTCATATGAACCTGTATTTATGACTGTGACCGAGTCAGTCTGAATGTACGTGTGTCGATCTGCTGTAAAGTGTCAAATAAACCTCAGACAAGTGTTGATGGAGTCGGTGTCACTGAACTCACAGACTCACACACACACACACACACACACTCACACACACACAATCAGACACATACACAAACAAACAGACACATACACTCACACACACACTCTCTCTCCCTCCCTCACTCACTCACTCACACACACACACACACACACACACACACACACACATACAGC
>NW_015540840.1:29053-31030 GCF_001515605.1 Sinocyclocheilus anshuiensis | reverse complement strand
AACTCAAACTCACTCACACACACACACACACACAATCAGACACATACACTCACACACACACTCTCTCTCCCTCCCTCCCTCACTCACTCACTCACTCACACACACACACACACACTGTATTTTCCTCATCATTAATTCATGAACACTGACGCTAATAAGATGTGCCTTCTGATATCTGAGCGAACACACACACACACTCCTGTCGCTGCAGGTGTCGGTCGGTGATGTCGGGTTCCTCGTGACTGAAGGTAAGACAAACTCAAACTCAAACTCACTCACACACTCAGAAAGCAGAAGGAAGCTGACCGGAAGGATGTGGCTCGTGTAGAAACATCAGTTCTTGAGAAAGCGCCTCTGATCTGCACGTGACGCGCGTCAGACGCTCGCGTGAGTGTCGCGGCGTGCGTTATGCTGTTTGAGAAGCAAATATGAGCGTTTCCTCTATAATTACCTCATAGCACATCACGGAGACTCGATTTCTGCATTACATCTGCAAGACGTCTATAGGACGTTTCCTATCAGATGTCAAATAGACGTTTAGAAGATGTCTTTAAGATGTTTATGATTTAAAACTGACATCTTAGAGACGTCTGTCAGATGTTTGCACACAGCAGATGAAGAGCTGTTTAACAGACCTCTAGCAGACGAACCTGTGCTATCTGGGTTATTCAGTTCACCCAAAAATGATCATTCTGTCATCATTTACTCGCCCTCGGGTCGTTCAAACTAGTCTTCTGTGGAAAACAAAAGAAGATATTTTGAGAAATGACATCAGCTTAAGTAAATGATATTTGAGTGAAATTTCCCTTTAAAGCTCATTCTCAGGAAATGTTTGGACTGTTTCTTCTGAACTTCCCAGAAATCATGTTTTCGGACTCAAACTGTGATCAGACAGACACTGAAGGACCATCAAGCCCAAACCAATAAGACTGATTCTTCAACTGTTACCCACAATCCTAGATATGTGCTCGGCACTGCTACTGTTTTCACATTAATAACCTTAATGCACCATTTCAGTGCAAAAGCGTTTAAAAGCGGCCTGGTAAATGATGTGTGGCTTTGTGATGGCTTTCTGCAGATTATTGATGAATGTGATGTTTTTCATTTGAATCGTGCGAGAAGCAGGGTTATTATCATTAACTAAGACTTAAAACATGTTTGTTAATTGCAATAAAGCTTAAAAAAATGAAAACTTAAATTAAATGAAAATTATAAATGTTGCCTTAGCAAGAAACTAAAATAAGTTTTAAGTGGAAGCACTAAAATCACTAAATGGAAATGAGTAAATACAAATAAAAATGAATTAAACCTAAATAGTAATATTTTAAAATAACAAAAACTAATTAAAATGACATAACAAAATTAATAATAATAAAAACAATGTAAATGAACATGAAAATATAAAGAAGCTAATTCCAGATATAAACAGCAACTATAGCAGTATACAGTAAATAATACTAAAATAACACTGGTGACTAATGAGGTCTGAGAGCTTGTTCTTAAAAGGAAAATGGGTTTGAACAACATTTATGAAGCATTTTATTAATTAACATCCACAACTTAAATGGATTCTTTTTATCCTTTTAAACAGGATTAGATTAATTTAATCATATCCGATCCAGTTAAATGTAGGCCTGAGATGGTGATGGAGAAAGTTGTGTGAGCGTGAGAATGGCGTTCAGGTTAAATGTCAGATGTTATAACGGCTTGTTCTGTAACTCAATCTCCCTTCAGCATTAAAGATTCATCCCTCAAATTTGTAGGATGTTCAATGATTCATGTGCTGGAAAATCCTTAACGTGACGTCGATATTCAGCAGAATGGATTATTATTTTGACACAAACCACACTCACAGGAACAAACTAAAGCCCTAAAATTAATATTTCCACACAACACCACTTCCTCAAACACACACACATCCTGTCAGCCGTTATGATAGCCGTGTGTGTGTGTGTGTGTGTGTGTGTGTGTGTTTGT
>NW_015540840.1:28532-28874 GCF_001515605.1 Sinocyclocheilus anshuiensis | reverse complement strand
GTGTGTGTGTGTGTGTGTGTGTGTGTGTGTGTTCAGATGTCCCATCATCACTCCCGTGTGACGTTTCATCATGTGATCGGGAAGGCGGCGGTGAAGGGGCGGTGCTACCACGGCCTGTCAATCACACGCAGCGTCCAGGACAACCAATTCTGTGCTGTCAATCCACGCTTCATCGCCATGGTGACCGAGTGTACAGGAGGCGGGGCCTTCATTGTCATTTCCGTCCGTCAAGTAAGGCCACACCCCTTTGACCCAGCCCTGCTCTGATGAAGTGTGTGTGTCAGCGTGTGTGTGTGTGTGTGTGTGTGTGTGTGTGTGTGTGTGTCTCAGACGGGCTGTGTG
>NW_015540840.1:28089-28397 GCF_001515605.1 Sinocyclocheilus anshuiensis | reverse complement strand
CGCAGCGCTCCTGTGCTGGACATTAAGTGGGACCCGTTTAACGACCTGCGCCTCGCGTCCTGTTCAGAGGACTGTACGGTCAGTTTCCATGGCGACCTGTTCAGGTGTGCTGTGCACATGGTCTCTATGACAGCAGCGGTTGTGTGTGTGTGTGTGTGTGTGCAGGTGAAGGTGTGGGACATTCCTCCGAATGGACTGAAGGACGATCTGATGGAGCCCAGTAAAGATCTGACCGCGCACAGCCGCAGGGTGTCAATCATCGAGTGGCATCCAACCGCTAGAGACCTGCTGCTGAGCTCCGCCTACGA
>NW_015540840.1:20769-28074 GCF_001515605.1 Sinocyclocheilus anshuiensis | reverse complement strand
TGCACACACACGCACGCACGCACTCACTCACTCACACACACACTCACACTCACACACACACACAGACACACACACAGACACACACACACACACACACACAGACACACACACACGGCAGCTCTGTTCCCTAGTGAGTCGACTATGTAGACTGCTCTGCACTCCTGACTCTATGATAGCTTGTTTTGGCCAGATTCAAAGCGCTGCACTCACTCTTTATGCTGAAGGCAATCCCACAATGCTTTGCGACATACCAAGTCAAGTCAAATGTATCTATATTGTGCTTTTCACAGTACGCAGAAAGTCATAATGTCTGTAGTGCCAGACAGCCCAACTGCTACTCAAACAAGTCCAATCGTGTTCCAGGGGTGCAGGACTGAAAAACAGCCTGAGTCAACCCTGAAAAACAACAGTATAAAAAACTCAATTGTAGTGTTAGCCGGAGAATAAGATTGCAAGAATGCAAGATTCAGCGGGCAGACAGATGTACTGATGCGGTGGATATGGATCATGTTTCTGACACGCTTGTTTGTGTAGAGCGCTTGAAATCATCAGTGTGTGTGTGTGTGTGTGTGTGTGTTGTAGGTGCTGGTGTGGCGTCTGGACTCGGCTGAGGTGCCGGTGTGTGTGATAAACACACATTCTGAGCTGGTGCTGTGTTTGAGTTTTAATGCGGATGGAAGTCTGTTGGCCACGGCCTGCAAAGACAAGAAGATCCGAATCATCGAGCCACGGACTGGGCGGGTTCTGCAGGTGTGTGTGTGTGTGTGTGTGTGTGTGTGGTTATGAACTCTAATGATAAAGGCCTGAGCTACATCTGTGCGCAGGAGTCTCGCTGTCGCTCTCATAAAGTGTCCAGGATCTTGTTCCTGTGGGATCTGAAGATGTTGGTGTCCACAGGAAGCTCCTGCTGGAACCAGAGACAGTTTGTCCTGTGGGATGTGGTAACACACACACACACACACACACACACACACACAGACACACACACACACACACGTGTTCAGAGGTGTGTTATATGGTGAGTGTGTTTGCCTGCAGGAGGATCTGTCTGAGCCGTTACTGGAGGAGGATCTGGATGGAGGTTCAGGAGTGATTTTCCCCTTTTATGACGCTGACACACACATGCTGTATCTGGCTGGGAAGGTGTTGAACGTCTCAATGTGCCACTTAGATCACATCTACAAACGCAACATGCACATCTAATCTAGAGACAGACATGCATGTGTTTGCTAAAGATGTTTCATCGAGATGCCTGTTTTCTGTTGGATGATCCATGAGATGTTCAGATTACTCTCTGTCTGCGTCGCAGGGCGACGGCAACATTCGCTATTACACGGTCAGTGCGGTGAAACCCTACGCTCACTTGCTGTCTGAATACCACTCCGCGTCCCCTCAGAGAGGCTTGGGTACTCACTCATATAGCGTGATGTTGGCGTGAGCTGCTGTGCTCAGGCTGGAGAGTCACTGCTTCATGTGTTTAGGTGTGATGCCCAAACGCGGCCTGAACACCAGCGCTTGCGAGATCTTCAGATTCTACCGGCTGGTGGCTGTCAGAGACCTGCTGGAGCCGCTGAGTTTCTGTGTGCCGCGCAAGGTGAGAGCGCGACTGAGACGATTGAGGGGGAGGAGCCTGTGTGTGGGAGGAGCCCATATGTGTGGGTGGAGTCTGTGTGTGGGAGGGGGTGTGTACGAGAAGAGCTCATATGTGTGGGAGGAGTCTGTGTGTGGGAGGAGCCCATGTGTGTGGGAGGAGTCTGCGTGTGGGAGGGGGTGTGTATGAGAAAAGCGCATATGTATGGGAGGGAGGGGCTATCTATGGGCGGAGCCTGTGTGGGGGATTGAGGGGCCTGTATGGGAGGAGCCAAGGTGTGGGAGGGGCCTGTATATGAGGAGTATGTGTGTGGGAGGAGCCTGTGTGTGTGGACGGTGACTACTGTATATACATGGGAGTAGCTTCTGTGTAACTGTAGCTTTCCCAGGATATCAATGAGGTTGTGGTGGATTGTGATGCGTGTTTTGTTTCTGACAGCAGTCTGAGGGTTTTCATGAGGATATTTACCCCCTGACCGCAGCCAATGAGCCGGCCATGACCGCAGACGAGTGGCTGATGGGACAGAATAAAGGTGAGTCAAACTGGACTCCGATAAATGACTGAGAGCCCAAACAGCCAATCAAATCGCTGCGCTCAGAAGCCTTCTTTCTGTCCGTGAAGCTTTACTGATCTGTCAGATACAAACCTCCTTCTGGACTCCGATAAATGACTGAGAGCCCAAACAGCCAATCAAATCTCTGCGCTCAGAAGCCTTCTTTCTGTCCGTGAAGCTTTACTGATCTGTCAGATACAAACCTCTTTTTGGCAAATTCCCTTACTTATAGTAAAAACGTGTTGTTATGACACGTCATTTGGATCCTAAGCATCCAGAGAGCCAGATAATACAGTTCTGTTTGTTTGGTTCCTGAAATCAGCATGTAATCTCGAAAAACACAAGCTGTCGTTCTCTACGACATTGACCTTCGTCCTTGTTACACTTCTGTGATGTTTTCAACGGTAAATACAAAGACTTTGCGTTTGAGCGGTTCTCATTAACCCTCGATCTAATACATGAAGTTTTATATGGCAGAATTCTTCATCATCATAAAATTAGAGGAGGATATCTGGTTCATTTCTACAGTCTGTTGATTATTGATTATGTGTGGATTATTTGCTCTTATTTTGAAAAACAGCAGCATGCTGAATGCACTGCAGCCAAAGTTATCTTTATTTTAAGACTAAAAGCACATTATTTACACCCGTTTGTGTCTTCAAAGCATTCGATTTCCCCTTGTAATTTCACTATTTTCTCACATTCTACCGTGTTTCAGCATCACCAGATACACAAGCTCGTGCGTTCTGATTTTTTGCATGATGATAAACTATGAGATTTTGTGTGACGGACACAGACAGAGTACCTGCCCATGAAACGTGGTTAAGTTCGTTCTGTCATCATTTACTCACTCGTTCCAAAGTACAAACAGAAATGTTATAAAACCCTGATTTAAGTCTATACATCATGTAAAGCAGTCTGGCCTCTCCAGAAGACTTGGATCATATGTTTCTTCACTGTAGGGCCGCTGCTGATGTCTCTGAGACCTGCAGCCAAAGCGCTCCACACCTGCCCGACTGAATCAGAGGCACCAGCCAATCAGGACGCAGAACCGGCCCCTGACATCATCGCTGACCTGCGGGACTGGACCGAGGACGACACGCAAAGCCACGACTGGACCTCGTCACGCTTCAGTCCGAGCCGCAGCGAAGCCTCCGCGCTCGTCTCAGTCAGGTGCTTGCTCAGGGGTCAGAGGTCGTGCCGCTCTGCGTGTGACCAGCAGGAGGAGAATCCTGCAGCTGGAGCGTGCTTCTGACCACAGCCAATCACCGAGGAGAACATTATGTTGAGAGGGAGCGTGTGTGTGTGTGTGTGTGTGTGTGTAAATATGACTCATTTTGATTTATGGAGTTCAATGGTATTTGGTTTCCAGAGATGTATTTTTGGGCTGAATTTCTCTTCTTTCACAACAAGAACAACGATTATAACCAAAGAGTTTAAATAATCGCTCTAACTCTGAGAACAGTGAAGTCCACAGCTGTGACGATAACGACAGACGGACGATATCGCTGGTGTGGATGCTAATATAGTTCATTTAAAAAAGTTACACAGAGGTCCTTGGAAGGACAAAAATGTCTGTGTCTAAAAATGATCATAGAAATATTATATATTAATATATTTTTCCGTTTTCACTGACGATTTTTTTTTTTACCAACATTGCTCCTGATCACAACTACCAAAAATGCATTCATTTTCAGGATTTTAACCTTTCAAATGTTTGTTTATATAATTCCAATGTTGTTTTTAATGAAAAAAAACAATTATTTTCCATATAATAAATGCTAAGCAGAATTGATTTTGGATTATTGCATTCTTAGATTTGTTAATGATTGGCAACAACATTAATTTTGATGCATTGTTATTTTTTGTGCAGTGCCAGATTTAAAAAATCAACAGAATGAAAGCTTATTAACAACGAATGCATGATTTGATGCTTAAATGGCGCTGGGATTAAATATTATTATTTTTATTGGGTTTCAGTCGGGATATTTTTGTCCTGAAGGTCCTGAATGTCTATTTTTTTGTACCTTGTGTAAAATAGATTTATGAACGGAAATGAGGGTGAAATATTAAAATTCCAATTAAAATACAAAAGAATAAAATTTCAAAATAAAATAAAAACAAGAAAAGGATGCACGCTTAGAAATAAGCAAGAACGCTTTATCTTTGAAAAGTGTATTAGAGGACTCTTAAAGTGATTGGGTCTGTGCTTCTCTGGATCGGGGTTATAGCTCGTTCACAAACGGCAGAAGGCTTCAGGCACAGCTGAGCTGAAACACCAGCCAGTGAAAGCCATGGACTGGTCAGTGACTGGTCAGTGATTGTGACTCGCAGGGTTTGAACTGGCTGGCTTCTACAGCTTCTGACTGACGAAGAAACGCTGATCGATTGATTGTAAACTCGCAGGGATTTCGATTGGCTTAATTTCATCGCATCAAATGATAGAAAATAGAATCGCAATAGAATTTCTCTGAACATGCTAATTGTTCTGTCCCGCAATGCGTGAGCTCTTTGTTGTGTGGAAGACTAGCGGAGAACCAAAGCCGCCAGCTGAAGTGCGTTCTGGGTAGTGTCTTTGATATGACCTCTCCTGCTGTCTGGTTTAAAGGTGGCAGTGCCAATCAAAGCTTGACCTTTGACCTTGATACCCTAAGGAGGACTGTAACGTGTGTGTGTGAGTGAGAGAGAGAGAGTGTGTGAGTGACTGTGTGTGGTTTCTCGTTCGTTTTCATAGCTGCCCACAGCTTCTTTCCTGTGGTGACGTATTTCCTATTGAAACAAGAAGTTGGGACACATCAAAGTGCTAGTCCTGCTAAAGGTCATGTGATTCTCATATGGAAGCATCGCTCTTGTGCTTGAACCAGCCAAATGTTCATTCATGTGTGCAGAGAAAACAAGTTTTACCCCAAAATCAAAAGACAAAAACAAATCAATCATATTTAGCATGACGAAACGGAAGCCAGGTTTCAGATTTTCTGCACATTTAAACTTACTTATACTTATTACTTTTTTATTTTTTATTCAGTGGCAGAAACGGCTTCCATAGGTCCAAGCCCTGTTGTATTTGTAAGGATTTTCTTCTTCTTCGAGCTTCTTCGATAAGTATAATTCTCATTAGTCTCATTAATGTATAAATACTACAAATAATACTCAAAACAGTATAAAATACTATTGTGTTGTATAAATACTAAACAATAGATCATTGTCTTTGTCACGCTACTGTAATGAGAATTTGAACTAATTGTGTTTTAGGAACCCAAAATATAAAAACAAAATTATAGAAAATATAATTTCTGTGTTGCTTGTGATTGTGGGGTGGAATATGAATACAGCTGGTCATAAGTTTACACCCCCTTTACTGAATCAGAGGGATCATTAAAAAAGTCATGTTTTTATTTAGTGCCGTCCTGAATAATCTATTTCACATAACAGGACAAAATAATAACTGCATTTACACAAATAACCCTGTTTGGAAGTTTATATGCGCTTCATTCTTAATACTGTGTGTCGTTACCATGATGATCAATGACTGGTTTCATATTTTGTGATAGTTGTGCATGAGTCCTTGAGCAGCTCAAAAGTTTTCACCCCCGGCTCTCAATGCCTCGTGCCTCGTTTGCAGCTTTATAATAGTTGTGCTTTCATCCCTCATTCGTTCTCAGCTTGAACAGATGGATCTCAAAATCATAGTCACTGCTGGGATAAGCTCAAATGTGCAGGATTTTTCTGGAGAGCAGTGGACATGATCAGAACAAGAGGCTCATGAACAACCATCACTAAACATTCAAACAGGTAACCAGTATTCATATTCAAGGCTATGTAAACTTCTGAATGGGGTCATTTGTGTAAATATAGCGCCACCTTGTGGCTGATTCTCACCAAATTTAACATACAGCTTAATTGAGCCACCTTCCAAGTGTCTGCCATGTTTCGTAATGCTCAGCCATTCAGATTTGACATTATGAGCTGCTGAAGTTTGATTGGCAGCTGGCAGCTATGTTTGTTTGGTTACGAGTAATATTTGAAGAACATGTTACTGTTTGAGCCAAAGAAGGGGCATAACCATTTTCAACTTAACCGATCGTACAGAATATGAAACTACAGGCATTGTTTTTGTTATAGCCCCCTATAGGTAGAGTGGGTTTTCTGATCATCCCACCAATTTTGGTGTCTCTATGACTGACTGTCTCAGTTTTAGCTCGAAGAAGAAGAAAATCCTTACAAATACAACAGGGCTTGGACCTATGCAAGCCGTTTCCACCACTTAATAAAAAATTTAAAAAGTTAATCGTGACTTTTTATCTCCCAATTCTGTTCTGAAAAAAAAAAGACTATTTTCTTACAATTGTGTGTTTATATCTGACAGTTCTGAGAAAAGAAGTCAGAATTGCGAGAATTGCGTGAAGTAAAAAGTCGCAATGACCTTTTTTGTTTTTTTTATTCAGTGGCGGAAACGGGCTTCCATCTGGACCCCTAAAAACAACATGGCATTTTTATGAATTCTGATTTTGCTAAAACGGTTAACATTTTGCACTCAGTAAAGGGGATGTAAACTTCTGACGGCAGCTGTACATCACACTGATCTGAGCACACTGAAGTGTGTGTGCGTGTGTGAGTGTGTGTGTGTGTGTGTGTGTGTGTGTGTGTGTTCACACGCTCATGATATCTGGATTCTCCCAGATCAACCACAGCGGCCGCTTGGCCGAAGACATGACACGACACTCCTCCAACCTCAAACACAGAAACATAAGGCTCTGTCACTCTTTAAGCGAGGGACAGATACAAGAGCCCTGTCAGAAGATCTTAAAAGTCTGATAGATGACTGAGGGGTAAGAAGAGCTTGAGATAGGATGGAGCTTGATCGCTAAGAGCTTTAAAAACAAACAACAAAATCTTAAACTGAATTCTAAAATGGACCGGGAGCCAATGAAGCGAAGCCAAAATTGGGGTGATTATTTGCCCTGGTCAGCAGCCTTGCAGCTGCATTTTGTACCATCTCACTGAGGAAGACCCAAATACAGTGAATTACAGTAATCTAGACGTGACGTAATAAAAGCATGAATAACCTTCTCCAAATCTTGAAAAGACAAAAACTGTTTAAGTTTGGAAATGATCCGCAGTTGATAAAAACTGTTCTTAACAACAGAATTTTTTTTTTTTT